>NC_081557.1:226073668-226074650 GCF_022355385.1 Mustela nigripes | reverse complement strand
GGGAGTAACTGGGTGCTGTTCTCTGAGGGCGCACTGAGGAGTGGGGCCCTGGGCTCTCGGCTCCTCAGGGCCGGAGACCAGGAGGCCGCCATTTGTATTCCCGTCCTCCAGAACTCTACGAAAAGTGCTCAGGGAACAAAAGCTCCTGAAAGCAAACCCGAGCGGATTACTCACCCTGGCCCCTGATAAGGGCGGTGCAATTCCGACTGGGGCAAAGACACTTGAGAATCACTACAACAGGCCCCTCCCCCAGAAGATCAACAAGAAATCCAGCCGAGACCAAGTTCACCTACCAAGGAGTGCGGTTTCAATACCAAGGAGAGCAGCAGAATTCCAGAGGAGGAAAAAGCAAAGCACGGAACTCATGGCTTTTTCCATATAATTTTTTTTAGTCTTGCAGTTAATTTGATTTTTTTCTTTTTCATTTTTTGTTTTCTTTTTCTCGCCTACTGGTAAATTTTTTTTAACTTTTACCTTTTTCTTTTTTAACAGTTTTTAACTAGTTTATCCAATATATATATTTTATCTTTTTTATATTTTTCTTGTTTTCTTTTTTTAATTCTTTTCTTTTCTTTTTTTTTCTTTTTTCTTTCTTCCTTTTTGAACCTCTTATTATCCCCTTTCTACCCCCTCACGATTTGGGATCCCTTCTAATTTGGTTAAAGCATATTTTCCTGGGGTTGTTGCCACACTTTTAGTATTTTACTTGCTCCTTCATATACTCTTATCTGGACAAAATGACAAGATGGAAAAATTCAACACAAAAAAAAGAACAAGAGGCAGTACCGAAGGCTAGGGACCTAATCAATAAGACATTGGTAATTTGTCAGATCTACAGTTCAGAATGGTGATCCTCAAGGTTCTAGCCGGGCTCGAAAAAGGTATGGAAGGTATTAGAGAAACCCTCTCGAAAGATATAAAAGCCCTTTCCGGAAAAATAAAAGAACTAAAATCTAACCAAGTTGAAATCAAAAAAGCTATT
>NC_081557.1:226013885-226068668 GCF_022355385.1 Mustela nigripes | reverse complement strand
GAAACAAGATGGGATTGGGAGGGAGACAAACCATAAGTGACTCTTAATCTCACAAAACAAACTGAGGGTTGCTGGGGGGAGGGGGTTTGGGAGAAGGGGGTGGGATTATGGACATTGGGGAGGGTATGTGCTTTGGTGAGTGCTGTGAAGTGTGTAAACCTGGTGATTCACAGACCTGTAGCCCTGGGGATAAAAATATATGTTTATAAAAAATAAAAAATTTAAAAAAAATTAAGAGGAAAAGAGAAGATAAGAGGAATCAAGAAATGTTTGACTATAGAAAATAAAACTGGGTAAATTCCTTTTATTTGTTGATTGTAAGATTTATAGTAGAAACACCCCATCTCTGTTTTACAGATAGAAAAACTACAGAAAATAGGCATTACTTGGTAGTGTTTCATTTAATTGATTTTTCAAGAGAAACTGAAAAGGTGTCGAGTTTTAAAGCCAGCCATAAAAAGGATTGAGATACATAGGAACCATGGAGATAGAGGAGAATTTGTGTGTACACACACACACACTCATCCACATTTTACAAAAAGGACAAATACAAGAATTAGCTCTCTTATCCAATGGATAGGATTTTATTATAAGGTTACCTGTATTTTCCTAACCCTCTTCATTTTGGATGAATTCAATAACACAAAACTCCTTATTCCCTTCCTCAGTAGAATTGTGGGCAACTTTTCATTCACTTTTGAATGCAGTGCACAGCTTAAGCTCCTAGGATAAGTCTTTTGGTATGAATAGTTTTGTTCATAGCCAGTGTTTCAGGTATTTTTTCCATGGAATAAACTTCAAAATACTTAAAAGTATACTTTTATGTTTTACCTCTCTTTATATTACAGTTCTCTACAAAAAAAAGACAGTAAAAATAGAGAAAGAAATTAATAAACCCATGAAATTTTATTTTCACAGATGACAGTACATGAACTCTAACTGGAAAACATTAATACTGTTCCTTTTGTCTTGTTTTTGCTAAATAAAACAGTTTTTAAAAATTCTTGAGGGATTTTTTTTTCTGTTTCTCAGATTAAAGTTTATACTATGGACTTAAGAACACAAAGGTGCGCAGTGTCATACTTTCTGGACAAAATAATGGGCAGAAAACATTAGAGCAGTGGGAATTCTCTCACAAGATAGGGGCTGCTCCCCAGTCACCTCCCTTTCTAGCTAAGAGGAATGTCTGCAGGGCCAAGGGCTCCAGTTGTAAGAATCTGGAAATATCTTTTACATTCAAGGAAAATCTACTCAATCTCCAATGGAGAAGTGGAGAGAAAAAAAGCATCCCATAAATCAACAGTGTTCTAACACCTTCCATAGTCAGAGCATTAGCATCTGGACAGCATCATTCAGATGGTGTCAACCAGCAGAAAGAGGACCACAGGAATTGCCTATAAATTATCACAATTTCCCCTTTTCTTTGTTTTTCCTCTCTACCATAACGCATTGAAGATGCTGTCCCTTGAAGAAAGAGGATTCTCTCCTTCCCACAGTAATACAATAAAAGCACCAAATCTTGAAGAAAGTGGGGACAGGGGGAGCCTTAGGCAGATCAAAGATAGTTTTTCCCTTTTTATTCACTCAGTTACTGTTCTGAGGCATTTGAGGAATGAGGAAATGAGATTTAAATCAGCTCATCATATGAATTTCAAAAGATAATGTGTTTGCTTTTCTTGTCCTTTTCCCTGCCATTCCAGTGCTGCCTTTCTTTATACCAGAGTTGAAATACACTGCTTCTCGATCTTCTCAGTTGCTAATTCAGTATCTTCTGCTTCTCCTCCACCCTCCCAGTTTTGACGGGGGCTCCTGTTGTGACCATCATTTGGTCTTCCTGGACACTTCTCAATGGAATACTTCTCCGTCTGCAGAAGCTGAAAAGCTGATGTGATGCAGACAGGTCACCTTTCTACTCTATATTTTATTTTCTTATTCATGACAAGTTCATCACTCAAGAAGCTTTGCATTCATTTTCTATTGATTTTTTGAAGGATTAGAGTAATTTAATAAACTTGTTATAAAGAAATAGAAGAATTAAAATTGTAGGCAATATGACATTTTTTACTCTCCTAAAAGCAAATGCCTTAGGATATTGGGATGGAGATTTAAGCAGTGAAATAACATAATCAGATTTCATTTAGAAATTAAGACTTTGATCACAAAGAAATGATTGTATTAGTGAGGTATAAGGATGAAGCTGAATATTTGCAAGTCTTCAGTATGCCAATTTGTACATTTTAAGAATTGATTATTATTTATATTTTTAATATTTCATGAAGCCTACAAACTGTATTTTCAGAAACATGCATTAAATCTCACAATTTCAAGTTTGTATCAATCTCTTTTTTCACTAGAATTGGTGAGGATGCCTTTAACAACAAGAGAAAAGACCAAATTAAAATAATTTAAATAAAAAAAATCATCATCGTACTTAACATTAAGTTCCAAGTTTGGTGATATAGTCACTCAAACTATCACTATGGACATTAATCCTTTTTGTCTTTCTTCCCTGCCATCCTTGGCATGTCAATTTTCACTTGGACTAGTCTTACTCTTGGATACAAAATGGATGCATTGGTTCCCAGAATAGCATCCAGACCCAACAAAAGACCCAGTGAAAGAACAAGGGTGATTTTTCTGGGTGTGTCTCTTTTATCAGGGAAGAAAATTTTCCTAAGAACTACTCTTCTTCTCCAGAGAGCTTCATCTCATGTTTAATTGTTAGGATTGCTTCACGTATCCATTCTTAAATCAATCTACTAGAAGAGGAATTGACTTTTCATTGAGGAGTTAGGAAGATCCATATAAAGCTTTGCTAAAATTTAAATACAACTGAGACACTGCCAGACAAAAACAAAAGAAGAAATAATGATCAAGATTGAATTGGCATCAAAGTGTCACTGTTAAATCTCATAAGGATTCAATATTGTGTATACTAGTTTAAGAAACCCCTGCCAGAAATTTTCATTAAAACCATTAGAGTCCATATTGGACAGTATGCTGAACAAAACCTACATTTGAATAATCATCCAGAAGAAGAAATGAAACAAATAGATTGATAAACTATAGATCAATGAAAGAAAATCGGACTGAACAAGATCTCTCAATCTCAAAGTGAAGAGAGTTTCAGAAAAGAGTGGACAAAGTCTTCAAATATAACAATATCTGCTTCAAATGCTTCAGATATGGCAATAACTATGTGCAGAAGGAAAAATGTACTCCAATCCTGCCAGATTAATAAAATGTTCCCTTCCTCACGTTGTTAGAGGTATGAATTTTCACTTTTGAACTATACAAGAAATAATCACTCTCTTCAAGGAGGGAAGTCTGCCCACTACTTTATACTTCACTATTTGGTGTCACATACATTTTATTTATATCCAACTTTAAGATTTACTTAAATCATTGGGTCAAAACAGGAATGCTCTCTCTTTTTTATCATGCTTATTTAAACTCTAGTCATTACTCAGAGATCATTTTATAAGTCCCTATTCTCTGTATACCAATTCTGAAATGAGTTGCATTTCCCAGAGAAGCTTTCTTTAACCACTGCAGACCACATTATCTCCAAGGTAGCATAGAAGTTGAGAATTTAATGAGACTGACTTGTTTTTTATTCTCTCCTATAATAACTGTGATCTTAGCTCAATACATTGTCCTGGTCTCAATTTCTTCATTTGTGAATTGGAAATTCAAATTTCCTCTTTCATAGGAGAATGTTTTAAAGATTTAAGTTAGATACTGCATGTAAAACGCTTGGTACATGGTCTGACACAGAGTAAATTTTCAGTAATTGTCATTAATAACAAAATCCAGTACATTTAAGCACAATTTGCTATTTTCCTGTTTTCTATTATCTATCTTCCATCTCTTTCAAACCCTCATTATTAGTTTCACAAATGAAAGTTCATCTCCAGCTTAAAATGTATGGACCAGCACAACTAGGGAAAGTAGTTCCCATGCTTTACTGTGCATAATAATCACATAGAGACTCGATTAAAATGAATATTCTTCTGGGAGTCTCTTGAAGAATTTGATACAGAATGGTAAATTTTGTGATCAGAACATGCATGTTTAACATATTATCCAGGGGATTCCAATAAAGTAATCCATGGGTGACATGCAGAGAAACATTATCTTATACTCAAATGAGATAGAGAATATACTTTAGTAAAAATATGCTTAAATGAATAAAACAATGAACTCAATTTTTTTTTAGTTGTCATGTTATAAATTGCATAGTCTTAGATTTATTACTTAAAATGAGTATGAAGAAGATAACCATCCTTTTCATAGATGAAATTGATTTATATATGTTAAAATAATGTACAAATCTATGTTGATGCAATTCTAACCTCTTTGTAGAAAGTTTTCTTTGTGCTACCCAATTATACTTGGAATATAGAAAACACTCAATAATAATTTACTTCTCTATTTGATTTACTATCAAAGCAGAAAAAATGTCTCTTAAATAATAGTTATCTTCTTTTAAATAATAGTTTTTATTCAAGTGTGATTATACTCCAAATCCAAAGAATGTAAATTGTGTAAATATCCCAGTGTAGAATGATCTTTGAATGTATTCTTTAGTAGTTTGCTTCGTTTACTTTATAAATGCAGAGCAATAGCTTTTCCAACACTTTTCTAAAATATTAATAACCATTTTTATAGGTTTTCTTAACCAATCATAGAAGCAAAGACAATACAAAGTTAATATAGTGAGTAGGTCATACACTCCCTCCTGGGACACATTATCCTCTGAATTACATTTGTTCAACTCTCCAGTGCTACATTTTTCCAATAATGTGCTTGGATAGTTCCATTATCACCCAAGGTAGTTGAACATTAATGAATCACTCAGCATAGGAAGAATAATGTTCCATATCTTTCTGCACTTTCTAGGAATTCATTGAACAGTAGTTGGGCAAGTATAAAAGGATCTTCTTTAAATAGACATTCTTATTTTTGACCTGGCTTGCCTGTATGCATTAGTGTGCAAGGTACTATTAGATGCATTGGATTTTTAAGATAGTTTCTCCATATGAGAAATATGGATTTTCATTATTGTGTTTTCTTTGAATGTGGATAATTAACAGTGATATATTTTATTTTCTCCTTCTCAGCTGCACTATGTGTACAAGCCAGATAAAAGGAAGCAAAGTAAAATGCAGCTGAGAAATGTAATTTGTGTTTAATTAATAGGACAGAACTTGATTTGTAGCACTCCATAATATTGAATAAGATCAGTTTAGAAACAACTACCATTGTAGCATTCTTTTATTTTTTTTAGGTTTCAATCCTGAGTTCCATTTAATAGACAAATCAACATATTCTTTGCTGAAGGATGGTATGTGACAGTTGTTTGACCAAAGAGTAAAGCTGGTATTTGCTACTGTGAGAGTTTCCCAGATGTCTCATGGAGATCAAGATTTCTCACAGAAAGTTGAACATTTTTGGAGCAAGATTATATTTACACATATGTGGATGGCATATTTTGAGGGTAGCTCTCAAAGATTCCTGCTTCTTGGTATCAGGAACTTTGTAAAATTTCTTCTCTTTAATTGTTTGCCAAACCCGATAATTTGCTTTTTACAATGAAACTATGACTAAGGTATGGTGAGATATCATCTTTTTTTTTCAAGGTTTTATTTAAATTCTACTTAGTTAAAATACAGTGTAATTTTGGTTTCAGGAGTAGAATTTAGTGATTTATCACTGACATAAAATACTCCGTGCTCATCACATTAACTTCATATCCATCACCCATCTAGCCCATCTGCCCCCCGATCCCTCCATCAACCCTTAGTTTGTTCTCTATAGTTACGAGTGTGTTTCTTGTTTTCTTTGTCTCTTTTTCCTTTTGCTCTTTTGTTGTTGTTTTTTTTTAATTCCACATATGAACAAAATCATATGGTATTTGTCTTTCTCTGACTTATTTTGTTTAGCATAATATTCTTTAGCTCCATCCATGTTGTTGCAAACAGCAAAACTTCATTTTTTATGGCTGAATAATTCCATTGTGCAAATATACCACATCTTCATTATCTGTTCATCAGTTGATGAACACTTGGGCTGTTTCCATAACCTGGCAGCTGTAAATAATGCTGCTTAAACATCAGGATGTATACATATTTTGAGTTAGTATTCTTATATGTCTTGGGTAAATAAATACCTTCTAGTATAATTACTGATTGTAGGGTAGTACTATTTTTAGCTTTCTGAGGAAACTGTATACTGTTTTCCAGAGTGGCGGTATCAGTATGCATTCCCACCAAAAGTACATGGCGGTTTTCCTTTCTCTGCATCCTCGTCAACACTTGTTGCATCCTATGTCATTTATTTTAGCCAGTCAGACAGGTGTAAAGAGATATCTAATTGTGGTTTTGATTTGTATTTCCCTGATGAGTGATGTTTAGAATCTTTTCATGTATCTGTTAGCCATCTGAATGTCATCTTTGGAAAAATGTTTATTTATGTCTTCTGCCAATTTCTTAACTGGATTATTTGGTTTGGGGGCCTTGAGTTTAATAAGTTATTTATAGATTTTGGATACTAACCCTTTATTAGATATGTCATTTGCAAATATCTTCTCCCATTCAATAAGCTGCCTTTTAGTTTTGTTTATTGGTTCTTTTGCTGTGCAGAAACTTTCTATCTTGATGAAGTCCCAATAGTTCATTTTTTAGTTTGATTTGGCCAACGTCAAAGAGGTTGCTGCCTGTATTCTTCTCTAGGATGTTAATGGTTTCCTGTCTCATTCAGGTCTTTCAAACATTTTGCATTTATTTTTATGTATGGTATAAGAAAGTGGTCCAGTTTCATCCTTTTTCACATTGCTGTCCAGTTTTCCCCAACACAATTTATTGAAGAGACTGCCTTTTTTCCACTGGGTATTCTTCCGTGCATTGTCCATGATTAGTTGACCATTTAGTTGTGAGTTCATTTCTGTGTTTTCTATTCTGTTCCATTGATTTAAGTCTGTTTTTGAGCCAATACCATACTGTCTTGATGACTACAGTTCTAAACTATAACTTGAATTCTGGCTGATATGTCAGCTTTATTTTTCTTTTTCAAGATTGCTTTTGTTTTTGGGGGCCTTTTGTCATTCCATACAAATTTTAGGATTATTTGTCCTGGCTTTGTGAAAAATATTAGTAGTATTTTGATAGGGATTGCAATGAATGCATAGACTGGATGGGGTAGTATAAACATTTTAATGATATTTGTTCTTCCAATTCATGAGCATGGAATTTTTTTTTCATTTCTTTGTGTTACCTTCAATTTCTTTCATAAGTGTTCTATAGTTTTCAGAGTACAGATCTTTCACCTCTTTTATTTATTTTTTTAAAATTTATTCCTAGGTATTTTATGGTTTGGGGTTCAATTATAAATGGGATCAATTCCTTGGTTTCTCTTTCTATTGCTTCATTATTAGTGTACAGAAATGCAACAAATTTCTGTATATTGATTTTGTGTCCTATGACTTTACTGAATTCTTGAATTAGTTCTAGCAGTTTTTTGGTGGAATCATTCAGGCTTTCTACATAGAGTATCATGTTGTCTGTGGATAGTGAAAGTGTGACTTCTTTGCCAATTTGTATGCTTTTTAGTTCTTTTTTGTTGTCTGATTGCTAAGGCTAAGACTTCCAGTACTATGTAAAATAACAATAGTGAGGGTAGATATCACTGTTATTTTTCTGACCATAGAAGAAAAGTTTTCAGTTTGTCTTTCATTTATTGCCTTTAGGATGGGCCTTTCATATATGGTCTTTATGATGTTAAGTATATTCCCTCTATCCCTACATTGTTGAACGTTTTTATCAAGAATGGGGTACTATACATCACAAATGCTTTTTCCTGCATCAATTGAGAGGATCACTATATTTTCTTTTATTCATGTAGTGTATCATGTTGATTGATTTGCAAATATTGAAGCACCCTTGGAGCCCAGGAATAACTCTTGATCATGGTGATTGATTCTTTTAATGCATTTGTGGATTTGATTGGCTAGTATTTTGTTGAGAATTTTACTCCATGTTCATTGGGGATATTGGCATATTGACCTGAGATTTTGTTTTTTCCTTTTTTTTTTTTTGGTGGGATCTTTTTCTGGTTTTGGATTCAAGGTAGTGCTGGCCTCATAGAATGAGTTTGGCAGTTTTCTTTCTAGTTCTTTTTTTTTTTTTTTTTTTAACAGTTTGAGAAGAATAGGTATCAACTCTTCTACAAATGTTTGGTAGAAATCACCTGGGATGCCATCTGGCCCTGGGCTTTTGTTTGTTGGGATATTTTCAATTACTGATTAAATTTCTTGCTGGTTATGGGTCTATTCAAATTTTCTATTTCTTCCAGTTTTAGTAGTTTACATGTTTCTAGGAATTCATCCATTTTTTTCCATATTGCCTAATTCTTTGGCATAACATTTTTCCTAATGTTCTCTTATAATTGTATTTCTGTGGTGTCGGTTGTGATCTTTCCTCTCTAATTCATGATTTTACTTATTTGGGTACTTTCTCTTTATTTTGATAAGTCTGTCCATTTTATTAATTCTTTCAAAGAACCGCCACCTAATTTTATCGATCTGTTCTACTGTGTGTATGTGTGTTTCTTCCTATATCATTTATTTCTGCTCTAGTCTTTATTATTTCCTTTCTTCTGCTGGCTTTAGACTTCATTTGTTCCTCCTTTTCTAGCTCATTTAGATGTAAGATTAGTTGTGAATTTGAAGTTTTTCTTGCTTCTTGAGGTAGGCCTGTATTACTCTCCTCTTATGACTGCTTTTGTTGCAACTAAAGGTTTTAGATAGTTGTGTTTCTATTTTAATTTGTTTCCATGTGTTTTTATTTTATTTCTTCTTTAATTTCTGGTTAAGCCTATTACTTTTTAGTAGGATGTTCTTTAACTTCCATGTATTTATGGTCTTTCCATTTTTTTTTTTTCTTCTGGTTGACTACAATTTTCATAGTATTCTGGTCAGAAAATATGCATCTCAGTCTTTCTGCACTTGTTGAGGCCTGATTGTGACCCATATGTGATCTATTCTGGGAAATGCCCCATGTGCACTCAAAAAGAATATGTATTCTGTTACTTTAGGATAAATTGCTCTTACTATATCTGTTAAGTTCATCTGAGACAGTGTTTCATTCAAAGTCACTGTTTGCTTATTGATTTTCTACTTAAATGATCTGTCCATTGCTGAGTGGGATGTTAAAGTCTACTATGGTTATTGTACTGTTGTCAATGAGTTCCTTTATGTTTGTTATTAATTGTTTTATGTATTTGGATATTTCCAAATTGCAGGCATAAATATTTATAATTTTTAGACCTTCTTATTGGATAGACTCCTTTATTACTATATAGGGCCTTTCTTTACCTCTTGTTATAGCCTTTGGCTTACAATCTAGTTTGTCTTAAGTTTGGCTACTCTGGCTTTATTTTGAAGTCCTTTAGGATGATAGATTGTTCTCTATCTCATCATTTTCAATCTGCAGGTGTTTTTAGGTCTAAAATGAGTATCTTGTGGACAGCGTATAGATGGTTTTATTGATTTATTTTTTTAAAATCCATTCTGACCCGATGCTTTTTGATAGGAGTATTTAGACTATTTATATTCAGAGTGATTATTTGTGGGTATGAATTTATTGTCACTGTATCACTTGTTAAGTTGTTGTTTCTGGAGATTTTCTCCATTCCTTTCTAGTCTTTGTTGCTTTGCCTCTTACTTTCCCACTCAGTACTCTTTAATATTTCTTCCAGTGATGGCTTTGTGGTCATGAACTCCTTTAGTCTTGTCTAGGAAACTCTATTTCTCTTTCTATTCTGAATTATAGCCTTGTTAGATAGAGTATTCTTGGCTGCATATTTTTCCTATTCAGAGCATTGAATATATCATGTCACATTTTGTGGCCTGTCAATTTTCTGTAGAGAGGTCTGCTGCTAACCTTACTTGCCTTCCCTTGTAAATTGAGATTTATTTTTTCTTGCTGCTCTTAGGAATGTTTTTTGTTATCTCTATAGCTTGCAAATTTTAGTATGATCTGTCTTGTTGTTGGCCTGCTTTTGTTGGATTTGATGGAAGTTCTCTGTGTCTCCTGGGTATGGATATCTGTTTCTTTCTCCAAATTGAGGAAGTTTTCAGCTATAATTTCCCTAAATAAATCTGCCTTTTTTCCCTCTCTTCTTTTTCTGATACTCCTATGATACAAATGTTATTATGCTTTATGGAGCCTCTGAGTTCTCTAAGTCTACATTTGTGATCCAATACTTTTCTTTCCCTCTTATTTTGAGCTTCACTATTTTCCATAATTTTATCTTCTGTATTACTTATTCATTTCTCTGATTCTTCCATCCTTATGGACATTATAACCTTTTGTTTTATTTTGGTCAGACTAGTTTTAAGTCTTTTATCTCTGTAGTAAGGGATTTCCTGGTGTTTTATATACTTTTTGGAAGCCCAGCTAGCATCTTTATAATTGTTGTTTTATTTATTTTATTTATTTTTTTAAAGATTTTATTTATTTGACAGACAGAGATCACAAGTAAGCAGAGAGGAAGGCAGAGGAAGAGAGGCAGAAGTGGGTTCCCTGCTGAGCAGAGAGTTTGATGTGGGGCTCGATCCCAGGACCCTGGGATCATGACCTGAGCCTAAAGCAGAGGCTTTAACCCACTGAGCCACCCAGGTGCCCCATGATTATTTTTGTTGTTGTTGTTTTGTTTTTAATTCTGAATTAGGCATATTATTTATATTTGTTTCAATTTGATCCTTGGTCATGACCTCTTCTTGTTCTTTCTTTTGGGATGAATTCTTCCACCTTGGCATTTTGTTCTGGTCTCTATCTTCTTCTGTGTTAAGAAAGCCTGTTACGTTTCCTACTCCTGAGTGTAATGGCTTTATTAAGAAGAGTTCATACGCTGTTTAGTGCCTGGTGCTTCAGGAAGTGTTTCTGGTGTATGCTATGTGTACTTTGTTGTTGTGTTTTGGCTCCTCTTTCCCTCAGATCAGTCCTCTGTGGAATTTCTCCTTTTCTGGTGTGTCTAGTGCTTGGGCTTTGGCCAGAGTGTGGTGAGTTTTAACTAGGTGTGTTCTGACCTAATGCTATTTCCCCTAGAGCAGAAACTTTGCAGCACTCTATTGTCAGTAGTATTGGTTCATGTGAGGGGTTTGTGTTGGTATTCTGGGGAAGCCACCCACTGCAGTGATTCTCAGAAACTTGCCCTAGTAAAGAAATACCTGCAGAGTGTGTGTGTGGAGGGTAGGGCTAGGGGCAGGGCTTGGTGTAAGCAGTTTAGGCCACCACTGTTGGCACTGTGCTATTACTAAAGTTATTTTATGCTGAGGGTTAGGGAGGGAAATAACAGCAGTCCTCTCCTTCCTTCCCAGAAAGAGGAGCTTGCACTCACCACTGTGAAGGAAGTCTTCACAGAAGAGCAAACAATTTCCCTTGGTGTGACCCAGGTTTTCCTCAGATCTCTGCTTTCACCCTGTCTACATCTGGGCCATCTGCCCACCCTGCAGCACAGTGCACCTGTGTTTTATCCTAGGCAGGCTGGCTGAGTTTTAAAACTCTAAACGTGAAGGACTGGGATGGCATCGACCTACATTGGTCCTCTTTGGGGAAGGGTGTCTCACCATATTAGGGCTGGTGCAGGTTTGTCCCAGAAAGGCAGTTGTACCAACACACAGGAGCTTGGAGCTTGAAGTAGAACATAGCAGAAAACCCATGTTCAGGTTAACCCCTTTCAGCAGGTGTCTGTGCCCATATATTAAGGGGCAGGAGAATATAATGGCACCCAGAAAATGGTTCTCTCTTTCTCTCTCTCTCTTTTATTTTTTTTTTTTAGTAGGCCCCATGTTCATGTAGAGATTGACCTCATCACCCTGTGATCAAAAGTCATATGCTCTATTGACTGAGCTAAACAGACACCCTACCGAATGACTATTTCATCCTCAGAGAGACAATGCACCCTAACGCAGATGTGCTCCAAGAATGCTGAACCATCTTTCCCTATGTATCCTAACAGACCCCCAGATAGAACCATGTGCCCTGGGCTATCTCCTCTCATTCTCCATACAAACACTGCAGAGCTCTCCAGGCTCCACACTGGCCACAGCACAAAGCTCTAAAACTCCAGTCTTTGAGCTCTGGTGATTGTAAAAACTCATTAAGTCCATGGCTTTGGGGAAGTGTTTTTCTTGTGCAATCCCCTGTGCACCCCTTTCTGTCTCCCCTACTCCCCTCTCTTCATGATCAGGACTGACTCCCTTCTGCAGCACCTTTTTACTGCATGATCCTTTTTACTCACCCAAATCATGTCTCCACACTTCTTACTTTCCATGATGTGGTCTCTTCTCTCCCTCTACTTGTGCAGTTTGTTTCATCAGGCCTCAGGTTGATTTCTTGGGTGTTCAGACTGATTTGATATTTATCAAACTGTATTCAAGGAATGAGGCAAGCCTAGGGTTCTCCTACTATTCTGCCATTTTATCTGTCTCCCACCAGTGAGATGTCTTTTTTTTTTTTTTTTAAAGATTTTATTTATTTAAGATTTATTTATTTATTAATTTATTTTTGACAAAGAGAGAGAGAGAGAGAGAGAGAGAGAACATGATTGGGGGGAAGGGGCAGAGGGAGAGGAGAAGCAGGCCCTCTGCTGATCAGGGAACCTGATGTGGGGCTCAATCTCAGGACCCTGGGATTATGACCTGAGTTGAAGGCAGATGCTTAACTGACTGAGCCACCCAGGCACCCCATGATGTCATCTCATTGTCTCTCTCTTACCTTCTGTCACTTGATCGATTTGATGAAGTCAGTTATCATGTTATGGAGTGACTTATGGAGAAAATTTAGGGCTGCTTCAACATACAAACCAGCCAACAACTTTGTCTTATAATTCAAAAGTCCAGGAGGAGGTGAATGAATCATGCCAACAACCATATGAATGAGCTTGGAAGTAAATTTTCTCCAGTGGGAGCCTGAAGATGTCTATATCATCGGTCAAAGATTTGGCAGTAACCTTGTGAGAGATACAGAACCAGAAGACCGAGCTAAATCGTGCCCAGATTACTAACTCTCAAAACTATGAGCTATTTATTATTATATATAAGATATAATTTATATATTATATACTTTATATATAAGATATATACTTTATATATAAGATTCAATGATTTCTTGTTTTAAGCCACTAAATTTTGTGATAATTTGTTTTGTAACAAAAAATAACATACTCACATATCACTGGTATTATTCTATATACAGAAAATATAAATTAAAAGAAAATATGATGTACTTTAAAATGTTCCTTTCTATTAAATGTTAATATTGTCAATTTAAATATAACTATTTGACCTATTTTTCACATTGCAATATTTGGACAAAATACCTATATCTATCACAATGATTCTACTTTCCTTTAATATATTTTATGTTGAAGAATATTGCAATATAGAAACATTCTTAAAATATCCTCTCTATTTATGTTTTCCTAAAATGTACTAAAACTGAACCTATATGATAATAAACAACCAGTTCTTTACAGCATTTGTAAATGTATACTAGATGTTGAGTTGAAGAGAAATCAGTTATTTTATATTTGTAAGCTCCTTAAAAGTCAAAGTTTTGAATAATTTCAAAGGTGTTTAAATTTCCTGTGTGGTTATAAGAACACAGTAAATACCCGACATTATTTTACAGACATTTTTATTTTCAAAACTCAAGGATCACCATAAATATAGTCAATATAAAACATACAAAATTCTATAAAATAATAATAACATTTAAAATACATGTTTATACACACACAGAGGCTAAACAATTTAGTTACACATTTCCAAATATAATCTATCAGCATTCTCATTTGAGAATTATTTCCATAATGTGGAAGGTTAAGTTGACACAGATATAAATACTATCATATTTAGATCATATTAGATCAGATTAATGTCTTTAATTAGTCTTAAATGTTTTATTTGTTCTAAAAAAATTCAATGTTATTAAAAATGTTTATTGAGTAAAGTCTATTTGAAAACAGATCCCACTGTACTGTGCTTTTCAGCCAGCTTAAATTAATTTATACACATTATTAAAATAACAAAAAATAAGATAATTGCTTAATTAAATTGAATAAAGTAAGTTTTTTAAATATTAAAAATAATGCAGATACATTGAAATTAGACTATTAGAATACTCAGAAAGATAATTTGCAATCATTTAATGTAAAGAATGAGTCCTGATGCCCACATCCAAATATTCAGAACTCTTTGTTTTCTTCTTTTGCTGTTTTGAGTTTTGTCGTGTCCTTTTAACTTGTTTAAAGAATTAACAATATTTTTGAAAGAAGAAAACTGTGCTGAACTATGGTTTTGATTATTTCATTACAAAAGGTATACCTTAGCTTGTAATAATATCCATTTTGAGAATTATCAAGTTTTTAAATGGTGCCAGTAGACTTCTTAAACCTTTGGCACATTGATCTGGAATGGAGGAATTGTTTGGGAAAAAGATTCTTATTTTTAAAAAGCCATCTCTGAGCACAATGTAAGATTGACCAAGTTTGTCTTTGGGAAATCATCCCGCTACATGTTAATTTCACTTCACTATAAAAAGTTAATTTCATATCCTTGCTTTGCACTTAAAAAATAAATATAAATATAGTTTAGTGTTATCTGGAGTATAGCTAAGATCAGAGCAGACATCCAGAGGATACACTATGTATATGTTAGACTAGTCTTTTTATAAAGTGGAAAAAATTCAGATAAGTTTGTATGATTAATAAAACTAACTTTTACTTAAATGTACATATAATTTACCAAAACTTTAAAATAAACACTTCTGGGACACTTGGGTGACTCAATCAGTTGAGTGTCTGATCCTTCGTTTTGGCTCAGGTCATCATCCCATGTGTCTTGAGATCAAAACCCCTGTGTCCTGTCTGGATCCTTGCTCAGCAGAGAGTCAGCTTGAAGATTTCCTCCTTCTGCCCTTCCCCTGCATTCACACACACTTTTTCTTTTTCTAAGATTATAAGTAAAACTTCAAAAAATTTTAAAAAATAAAATAAACACTTCCATTTCATACTCCTAAATTATTTTTTCAAATATTAGTTTTATTGTTGAATTGTTTAAAGTTTATATTATACGAAAGAAATAAAACAAAATTAAAATTAAAGAACTTTAGCCCTTGAAGTTAAACTTTGATTATGTATTTTGTTATGCTATTGTCTCTACCTTAATCAGGTAATTCTTTTTAATTTGGCAGAATCACATCTTTTCATGCTGAGCTTCAACTCTAACATTTATATTAATATCTTTAATTTCTTCTCTTCTCCTTCTTGCTAGTGTAGGGCCAGATATTAATTTAATTAATGTATCATTTGACTTTTTCCATACCATAAGTTAAAGTTTAGCATCCAAGTTCTAAATGTCTCCCCAATGGACATTTAATTTTAGTTTATAATTTATTAATGCCAATGGGCAGTAATCCCTTTAAATATGTTAGGCTGTTTTATGATCATAAAAACTAATTTAGCTAGACAGTAGAATTTCTCTGAAATTCATCTCATGAAAAAATAAAAATTGCCTATGTTTCTATGCTGTAGAAAGTATATATTCTGATTCATAAGGCACTGTATCAGTTCTCTACCTCTTAGATTATCCAGACTTGAATTCTTTTTTTTTTTTTCCCCCTGTAAGGCCAGTCAGAAAAGGTGACATGACAGCATTTTATCGTTTATGGCTGCCTAAAATACCATTCCAAGTTTTTTCCCTTTGAAGCTTCTGTAAACCTTTCTAAAAAAAAGACCTACCTGTACACAAGCACACACATACATATGTACAATTAAATGAGGATGTTCTCTTTAAGCAAATGCAGCATATAGGAGATGAAACCACAAGTGGAAGTAGCCAAAGTATGCATTGTGTAAAGATTGGGAACCTCAGGAAGGAGTACCCACATACAAAGTATTCAAAGAGTGGCTCGATTTTTCCATCACACCTGCGTAATAAAGTATTGTCTCAGAAGATGTGTCCCAAATATTGTTAATTTTAAAGTGATCAGCTGACATTGGGACTTGCTCTATCTCACCAGCATTTTAAAGAAATCAGTGCTCTGAAGGTAGATAAGATCATGAAATTAAAGCGTATCACCTTAATGGCACATGCACATAAAGAAAGTAACCCATCCTACCATGATTCTAGGGGTACAACTTCATAGTTATGGTCACATGATTTTATAATTCAAACTACATCATTTGTATCCATCAGAAAATATTCCCTGGATTCCCATTGTCTTTAGGATTAAATCTATTGTCTTTAGGATTAAATCTAAATCATTTAGCATTTTATCTGATTCCAAGCTTGGGGGTCTCATCTATAGATGCTAACTTCTCACTTCTTGGTTTCTTACCATACTTTTTTCTGGATCCTTGAAAATAAAAATCTTTCATTCTTACCATATCTTATCTGATATTGTCTAATATTTTGCCTTCCCAAAACTTTACCTCTCTGGTTATTATAGTTAATTTCTACTCCTCATTTCGGGTTTAGCCATAAATACTACTCTTTCAGAGAAGCAGGTAAGAGGTAACTCATTTACTGTCCTGAAAGGATGCAATTGCCCGGCCCACTATAGCTACCTTTTCACAGCATTATCAGAAAAGATTGTGGCAGGTGTTTCCTGAAATTTACTTTGTACCTTGTCCCTTTACCATTTCATTTCAATCTCATCTTTCCATCAGCAGAAACCTTTCCATATGCTATGTTCTCAGTGTTAAAAGTGTGTATAACTTAAAAAAGAAAGTTTATTATTTTTTTTTTTAGTTTTAGTTTTATTTGTTTTTTAAAGTATAGCTAGCTGATGACACACAACATTACATTGATTTCAGGTGTACAACACAGTGATTGGAGAGTTTTATACATTACACTATGCTCACAAGTTTAAATTTCATCTGTCACCATATAATTCTGTTACAATACCACTGACTGTATTCTCTGTGCTATACCATTCATCACCATGATTGATCCATTCCATAGCTGGAAGCCAGAACTTCCACCACCTTCACCCACTTTACCATCCCTACATCTTCCTCTTCCCTAAGAACCAAGTTTGTTCAACCCAGTTTGTTCTCTGTACTTATGAGAGTGTTTCCTGTTCTTTTGTTGGTTAGTTTCTTTCTTTCTTTTTTTTTTTTTTTTTTTAGATTCCACATTTAAGTGAAAATATATGGTTTTTATCTTTCTCTGTCCAAATTATTTCTTTTAGTTTTATATTAGTCACTTAACACTCACAGTATAAAACAGTTTGAATTGCGAGTGCTGTACATTTTTGAACAACAAAAGGACTTGCATTTCAAAGTTTGTCTTTTTAATAATAGGCATTAAATACCTGGATTAAAAAAAAACCCTCAAACAAAAGAAGCAATAATATTAGAAAGAAAGACAATTGATAGAAGATTAGTATTCTACTCTAAATATATTTTAGAGTGGATTGGGGATGGTGGGACTGTGAAATCATTTGTGTGGATCACTGATGAAGGCATATACATTGGCTCTTTTCAGGGCCAAAAATTGTAGAATGAGCAATTAGGAGTACAATAATGATGAAAGAATAACCTTTAAGTTTAAAAATCAAAAAACAGAAGAAACACAATCACATTTTTATTTTCACCTTTGGGGTAAAGCAATATCATGGAATTCTTTGAATGGGATGATCAGAGTAAAAGAGAAATGGCTCAGAGAAGATCTAAGAACTGAGGAAGTGAAATAGCTTACTATTCTCTTTCTACTTTGACCTCTCAAATATATGCTGTTCCAAGCAATTGAATGTAAAGAAATACTTTAGGGTCTCTCTTCTAAGAAAGGTACAGAGGTTGCCTGAAATTTTAAGAGCAGTTGCAAAGGTATCCCATGGACCAGAGAAGAGGATAGGACTATAGATATTTCAGCACAAGAATGAAGAAGGCAAAATTTGCACATTTTCCAGGCTCCTACATGGACCGTTTCCCATGAAACAGACCTATTTTCAAATGAGGCAGGATGATGCGGAATTTTCTCTGGAAAAAGAGAGAAAAGAGAAGGTTAAAAAAAAAAAGACAATTATGAGTTGAAAGAGCCAGGACTGACCAGCAATTGTAGATTGGCAGCACTATATAATTTCTGCTACCATACATAAAGAACCTTGCAAACCAGATAATAGTCTAATTATAAAGAAATAAATTTATTTTTAATATCATATGAATTAGTCAGCTTGGGCTGCTACAACATCACACCATAGACTAGGTTGCTTAAAGAAAAGACATTTCTTTCTTATAGTTTTGAAGTCTAGAAAGTCCAAGTACAAATTTTTGTTCCTGATTGAGAGTCTTCTTCCTGGTTTCTTATGTCAGACTTTTCACTGTGTCCTCACATTGGGGAAATAGAGTGAGCTCTGTTCTCTCTTTCCCCTTTTTAGTGTAAGAATACTAAAGCTATCATAGGGGCCCCACACTCATGACTTCATCTAATTTTAATTACCTCCCAAAGTCACCCCTCCAAATACCATTACACCAGAGGCTAGAGCTTCAACATATGAATTTTATGTTGAGAGATTCATTCAGTCCATAACACCATGGTCCTGAATTTTAAATTCATAAACAATTAAATATCTATGTTTGCAATAATTTATTAATATCTATCTCCTCTAATGGATCAAAATCCCTAACTCTTTGGGCTTTGTTTGTAAAATAATTAGTACTTTGTTCTTAGAAACAGTAGGCACTCAATATTATTTGTTTAAAGAAGGAAGAAAAGTGAAAGGAAAAAAGAGTATGAGTAGGAAAGAAGAAAATCAACGGAAAAAAGGAATGAGGGAGAGAAAGTATGGAAAAAGAGATCAAATTAAACAAGACTTCACTATAATGAGAGAGGTATTATACAGGCCTAGATGGTGGTGGTCTGGGATCCTGCAATGCAAATAATAACAAGAACTTTGAGCAATCATTATTAAATTATTTTACTTCATCTTTGTAAACAATAGAATATGTAAGTAGAAATTATTGAAAAATACATAGAGTTCTTCCTTGTATGTCTTAGAAGAAAACATTATTTTTATTTTTTTTAAAGATTTTATTTATTTATTCAATGGAGAAAGAGAATCCACAAGTAGGCAGAGAGTCAGGCAGAGGGAGAAACAGGTTCCCGGCTGAACAGAGAGCCTGATGCGGGGCTCAATCCCAGGACCCTGATACCATGACCTAAGCCAAAAGCAAAGGCTTTAACCCACTGAGCCACCCAGGCACCTCTAGAAGAAAACTTTAAACTAGGATAATAAATGCAGCATATTCTTATTTAATATCAGGCTCTCATTCATGCCTACAAGACCTTGAATACGGCCTCTTCTCAAACAAGTTAAATGCGAGCCATGTGCATCACTTTGGAGATATTATGAAGAAAACACCCATCCTTTCTCTAAAATGACTCATAATGTCATAAAAATTATTAATTATTTTACTCTGAATATCTCTATTGATTTCAATAGCACACTGGAAACTGTAATCAGATTTTATCAGCCGATGGAAGATTGGATTTTCCTTACCTTCCAGACTGAGAAATGTATCTAATGAAGCTAGAGGTGACTTTTCCCAAATTCCAAAGTAAGTGATATTGAAGAATAGAGATTTTTTCTTAAACTCTTCGCAGTCAGTATTCTAAAGTACAATAAACCAAATTGGTCTAAAGAGTTTCACTGTTCCATTGAATAAAGCCAAACTCTGTTTAAACATCACTAGCTCAAGGTTCTCCAAAAGTGGTTCACATGCATTCTCAGAAACCACTGTTTTTTCTTTCACAGCACCCAACAACATCGTGATGTAATAATTAGCTCATTATTTAGCATCTTACTCTTCTCTGGGATGTACATTCTATGAAGCTATCAAGAGTGTTTTTTTTTTTTTTCAAGTCTGTATCCACAGTATGTCATAGGGTCCTCTATGTAATTGGTACATATTAAATATTGTTGAATATAAAAATAGCTTTGTAATTAATTAAATGAAGGAGAATCTATGGATCTATGGCTTGAAAATGAAGGAATCTAACCTGTGCAAGCTGTGGCCAAACAGGAAGTTTATTGGAAGAATCTTGGTTTATCAAAGATTAATAGAGAAACAACAGTCCTGTGGCTGGATAGGATGGCAAATTAAACCAAGGACCTGAATGTGGACCAACATTCTTCTATCATAAGTTATTTTTAAGAAGTTTTCTGTGCTAGCTTTTATTCCTCTGCTTCATTTTAACTTCCTCTGCATGGAAGAAATGTGGAAACGAGTGCTCAGGAAACAAAAATTTCATAGCACAGCCACCAGAAGTGAATCACCAGCTTTTTTTTTAGGTCTAGTTAAAAAATCCCAAGTAAAATATCTTTCCAATCTTGAAGCCATTCCTGGGCTAATACAGCCATGTCCTGGGATTTATGGTTCTATGATTTAAAGCTAGCATGAGATTTCTTGCAAGGCTGAATCTGAATTTCAAGTCATACATTTAGCTTGCTAACTGTTTTTAGAGAAGTATGCTTAGTCTATTAAACTTCGTATTGTAGACAACACTCCAGAAGGCTCTGGTCTGTACCTGGAGTCAACTTGACACTACCATTTAATGCTTTTCTCATTACAGGGCACAAACTATGCAATAGGCCACAAGTTTTTTTGTTGTTGTTTTGTTTTCTGTTTGTGTGTTTTTAAATAATGTATTCTAGAGGCTAGTTGACCCATCTAAAAATAGAATGAGCACACATCCGTAAAGTGAAAGGTATTTATGGAGTATGTTATAAGCTACTGAAAGCTGGGTTTTTGTTGTTGTTGTTGCTGTTGTTGTTGTTTTATGTTTACCTCCATGTTTCTATAGATAGATTTAGGGGTTTATTACCCACTACCTATTGATACTCATGAACATTTTATTTTTACAGAAGTTATATTTGTATAATAATAAGGACTGAAATGGTCCTTATTATTGGATATAACTTTAACTCTTAAAGTAATGTGATTTTCCAAACACTTAAAGGTGGGACAATTACACAGCTACATTTGATTTGAATATGATCACTGAGAATAAATTCATCTTACATGAGGTTTTTTCCTTGGTTTTCCAGTGGGCTGAATTCTCTATCTTTGGTCAGAGAGACTAGAGATAATATGGCTACTCCCATTTTAGTGAGCAGAATGAAGACTAGTCCCATTCTATGATGTTTAGTTTCCATTTCATTGTATTCCCAAGTCATAGTAAGAGCTAATCTAGTAATAGCAAAGCCTCTATGAACATTGTTAAAAGATGACTGATCTTACTAGGGATGACAGAAGATTTTTCAAGGTTTCTGAGGCTTTTTGTTGACTTGTATCATATCCAGCAATGATCCAGAATCACTTTAAGTCTCTACAATTTGGAGCAACTATAAATTAAATGTTATTAATTTAAATATTAATACTTAATAAAAATAAATAAAATATTAAGGCTATGTAAATAATATTAAATAATTTACTGATATGTATGAGGAAACAAATTGTGCTCCTTTGATACATCACTTCATTGTCTCATTTAATCAGTCAGCATTCATTCATAGTAATCAACAGTAAAATTTTGATAAGCTCTACTAATAAGTCAATCATACAAATTAGGAGATACCTTAGAGTTGTTTACTAAGTAACAGAATAATCACTGTTCCATTTGGTTTTCATGGCACAGGAAAATTATAATCATTGGAGAAGATGGAGAAATGTTTTTATTTATTCTGTTTATGAATGAAAAAGCTGTTCCCTTATCCATACCCCTAAACTCCAACTCCCCAATTCCATTTTCATCTTCCTACTCTGAGATGAAACCTTTTATTCCTAGTGCTATCAGAAGTTCAGCTTTCTGGGGTGCCTGGATGGCTCAGTCAGTTAATCTGACTCTTGATTTTGGCTCAAGTTACGATCTCCGGTGTCTTGATCTCGGGGTCTTGTGATTAAGATTCTGTGCTGAGCTCAGAGTCTGATTAAAGATTCTCTCTCCTTTTGCCCCCCCCCTCCCAAAGAAGTTCAACTTTTCATGACTCTGAATAAACTTTGCCAAATTCTCCAATTAACTTCACTATTCTAGTGTTCTTCAATTTACCATACACATCAATTGCAGAGTTATTTCTAAAAGGATGACTCAGATTATGATAATCCACATTTCTAAACATTATCAGCCTACTGGCAATTTATAAAGCCAAATGCTTAACTCTGGATCTGTTTCAATACATGCCATTTTAGCTTTGTTTTTATTTCTGAACTCAAACTTTACTGATAATTTCCTATTTCCTAATTGAAACATAACTTTGTCCAATTTTATGCATTTATTCTCTAGAATTTTCAGGACTCTGATAGATAAGTTACAACAAATTTGCTCAAATTTACTTCTGACACATTTACTTGTGATAATTTTACTTCCACACAATGGAGTGTGATCAGTGACTTATGTTTCAGTAGGAGCACAGGTTTGGGCGACTAGTCCCTGCAAAAATTCCACTGAGTGATGACTAATAACAAAATACAACAGTAATAGAAAAGATATACAACTTCTGACACTATGCTAAGGAGTATTCTAAGCCTTGGTAGGGAGTCACTTAATTGCAAATGTTCTTTAGTCAAGCACAAAACCAGATTGCTTAGAACAATTGTTTTCCATTGTGTTGAACAATGTTGGAAATATAAATACATACGTTTTTAAAGAAGCAATACATATTTTCTTTTAGTAATGTATAATATTAACGAACCACATATGCTATAACATTATGGTTAAATAAAATTTTATATTAATTGTTGCATGCTGCCCCTATATATGGGATTATAAAATTTTTTCAAAGTATTTTTCTCAGAAATTTATTTTTTTGAAAGAACATATTTCATCAGTTCACTAAAGTCCCTCTACAGTATCTACAAGTAAAAGAATCAGATTTACTTTATAATTTTATATTTAAAATTGCATTTGGGGTTAGTGGCATTCTCTACAAAATGAAGGCTTTTTGTATATATGTGCATGCATATGAATTAATTTTTTACAAGTATAATTGAATTTTTAAATTTTAAAACAGGAATTACATAGTTTCTCCTAAAATCATCTGTGACATATTTAATTTCAATCTCTAGGAATTAAATATTTTAAAACACTTTATTCTCTCTCAACAGTCAAGGACATAATGAATGCTATGTCTAAGAGAACTACTAGAAGATTCTCTCCAATCCTTTTCTCATTCTTGTTTTAAAAGACTGACTGGTCATTGGCCTCTGCAATCTTTTTCTTTCTCTCTGTGGCTAGGGCCATGTCATTCTCCTAGTCCTCTAGGAAGAGAGGCTGGGTAGCAGAACATTAGGATATTAGAATTCAAACATTTGTTTTTACCTCTGCAAACCTAAGACTCAAGTGATTCAGACAGCTTCTACTCCTCTAGTTAAACGATCTATCCCCCAAGTGTGGTCCATTTGACTGTTCTTAAATTTTGCCAGGAGAGTTTCTGGATCCTTAATCTCCTACTCTGGGTTCCTGCTTCAAGTCACTTTGGCTTTTATTCTGTTTCTTCTTTTGTCTTTCAGTTTTAATAACTTCTTTTCTCTTTAACCATGAGACATATTTTCCCATTTTCTGCTTGGATTTGCATATCTCCATTTCTACTTGCCTTCTTGTCTTGCATTTGTTGCTCACACTTTCCTGCCTCTTTGAAAAATGCCATGGACAAAGGAAATAGAGTTCATAGCCAGGTGGGTGGGCAGTGGGAAGGTGATTTTCAGAGATGCCTCAAAAGAATTCAGTTATTTTATAATGACCCAAGCATATTTTTCCTAGGCAGGAAATAACATAAAACACATAGTAGTAAGGCAGGAAAGTTAATCCAAAGGAGTTTAATTAAAAGGGCATTCAACTCCGAAGGCAGAGCTGATGGAAGATAATTGAAGTGGAGGTTGAAAGGATGAAATATGTCCATTCCGTATGTCAGACACTGACATATGTAGACATATGTATTTCAGCCATAGATATTGTCATTGTACTCATGCTCTTTACATCAGCATGGCTAACTAAAGTTGTTTCAGTGAGCTTCACCAAACCAGGCAGGAAACTATTGTTCAAGAGAAGAATAATCCCTCTTCTTATTTATACATACTTATCAAGCACTGCCTTTGTGCCAGCCACTCTACTGGATGTTGAACAGATAGAAATGAACAAGAACATTTCCTCTTTCTCTAGCACTTAGTTCCCGTGAAGAGATGGATAAATGGAAATATTATGGCAGGTATTATATATGTTGTGGCTCACTTAACATCTACTCTTACTAGTACTTTCTCTTCCTATAATATAGAGAAAGGGCAGCTAAAATAACACAGTTTCCTGATGTCCTGGCCTTAAATGGTCCATATATGATCAAGGTTCTGCCTTAGTGGACTTGTAGGTCTTTGTGAGCAAAATGTAATGAGAGACCACAAAAGACATCACAGTAGGGGAAAGGCTTTTGCATCTTCTGGAATAGTCCCAGGAAAGTGTCTCATTTTTACTCTCTAGCCTCGCAGAGGCAGAGCTGAAGGAATATAAATGTAGGGTTCCCACCAGAGCAGTCCCATGGCAAAATTGTGAATCTTTCTTATCTGCACATTCCCGATAATTCAAATTTAATTAAGTTCTTTGTCCATTCTGGAAGAGGTCCTGTAGATTACTTAATACCCATTTGTTGGCAGAATTTAGCCTTTAATGCTGCACACCAAATTACCCCAAAACTTAGCTTAAAAATGACCATGTTATTTTGCTCATGGCTTCCATGAGTCTGGAATCCATCAAGGGAAAAACATCAGGGATGGCTTGATTCTGCTGCACAATATCTTGATCCTCTGCTGGGAAGATTTAATGACTCCATGTCACTCTGTGTCAGATATTGGAACCATTAGATGTCTTCACTCATTTGTCTGGTGATGGTTCTAGCTGTCACTTGGGACCTCAGCTGAGACTGTCACCTAGAGCACTTACATGTGGCCTCTTGAAGTGTCCTAAGAATCCTCACAACACAGGGGTCTCAGAATATTCAGATTTCTGGCACTATATCACTATGTCTGGGCAGCCTCAGGTGGGTTCTTTACTTAGGGTCTAACATTCAACTTATGGGCCAACTACTTGCTCATTTGAGATTCTGAAAAGGAATCTACCTTCAGCTCATTTTTTTAGCAGAATTCACTCCCTTGCAGTTGTGGGACTGAGAACCCTATTTCTGATGGGGAACTGCCCTCATTTCCTGGAGGCCACCTGCAGTTCCCTGCCATTGATCTTCCCTCAGGCCTTCCAACAGACAAAGCAATTAGCGTAAGGTCCCCTCAATTCAAACTTCCACCATATTTCAAACTCCTTTAATTTCATACTTTGCGGGTAGTCAGAGAAATCTCTATACTTGAAAGGTTTCACATGATTAGTATAGACTCACCCAGACAATCTCCCTTGTGATTAACACAAAGTCAAATGGTAAAGTACCCTTAATTACATCTGGAAAATTTCCCTTCCCACATAACAGAACATAGACAAGGGTAGATTTGATCTCCTCAGGGTTAGGGCAGGGAATCTTGGGGGACTAGTTCAGAATACTGCTGTGGTGGGCAATGTGGAAACTTCATCACCTTTTCTGACACAGAGCTAGTGCTCATGAAGCCTTATGCATAACACATTCCACTGGCTAAAAGTGAGTCACTACGGTCAACCCAAAATGGTCAAAGGAACAGAATATTGAAACTACATCTTAATGAGGTTATCAAAGAATTTGCAGGCATGTTTTAAAAGTATCCCTCTGTTTCATGCTTGCCTATTATTATTATTCCTGATCAATGTAATTACAATCTAGAAGTGTCTTGGACACACAAAACAAGTATTTTTCATCCAGACATGGGACCAGAAAGGGCTTTCTAAAGGAAGTACATAGGTTGACACACAGAAGTCAAGTAGAAGTTTTAAAAGGAAAGGGAAAAAAAAGGGAAGAGAATATTATTGGCAGCAGGAAGAGAATGTGCAATGTTTCAGCTTCAGACAAAATACAGTACATTTGGGAGTAGAAAGAAGCTGAGTTTGACAGAAAATCCTGCATTACAGGTAGGGAAGTGGAAGGAAGTAACACTGAAGATATAGTAGGAACTTGGCCCTAAAGAACTGTAAGCCTTTATATATAGGGTGGAAATTAATGAGAAAGATCAGGAAAGTCAGTTTCTTAAGTAAAAGACAGAATCATGGGATGGTTTGGGAATCAGTTCCTAGAAGTCTGAATGGGTGACACCAAGACATGAGCAGAAGGCATGTGCAATGAATGAATTCCCCTCCCCCATAACAAGTTGATAAGCAGTTTCCATGCCACTTGATTGCTTTCTGGATCTGTAGTCCTAGGGTTCCTGCAACCACGTTCAACTGTGTGGCTGAAACCCTGGTATCTAGCACTCTGAATAGCAGCTTTGATCACTGGAATGGCCATCTTTCTAGCATCAGCATCTGCCTCTTACCCCATATTCCCTGCTTTTTCCAGATCTTGTCATCTTTGCTACTTTTGTTTGTTTGTTGTTTTGTTTTATTTTGGGTTTTTTTGGCTCCTTGTGGTGAACAAGTGTATTCTGAAATAGGATGTTGAGTGGCTTATGGTAGTCACGTGGTTGCATTGTGAGTTTCTCTACCACTTACCTTTTGGCCTTAGACAAATTTTCTTGACATTTAGACATCATTATTGTAATGATCAATAATAATTATGGACACAGATACTATTTCAGTTTTTCAAGCCTTTTAAAATTATTTATTTATTTTTTACCATATCTCTCTCTGAACTCCACCTTGCCCCAGTTCTGTGCACTCAAAGCTGAAACAGTCCTCATCCTTTTGCCTAGCTGACCCCTCCCACTATCTCTCTAGGTCTCAGATTAAATTATGCCACTTCCTCACATGTGGTTCCCACACTTCCCTTTAAATCTAAATCTCATCTTTTTTTGTAACACCCTTTCATTACACTCCATACTGTCCTTTAAAATTATGTATTATATACTGATTTTTGTTATTATTTGTTTAATGTCCACCTCACCAGGCCAGTACAACCCCTCACAGGGAGTCTGCTTATTACTAACCACTGTGTTCCTGGCATCGGATAAGTTTTTAATGAATATTTGCTAAATTGATGTATGATTTATTGGCACAACTGAGGTGTAGTAGAGAAGTAGTGGTGAAGGGCTCATAAAAATATGAAAAGGAATCTTGAGGATAATTTATGATTTGTATTGATTTGTAACATAAATCATAAATATATGTTAAAAACACTGTCCTTTCTATATCAATACAATTCCAAGATTTGCTTCATAACCACCCTTCTTCTTTCCTCACCCTCAAGGACCGGCATGCATATCAACGCTGTTCATGGAAATTCTGGAGATGCTGTTGGAATGGATAAACATGCTTGAGCTTCTCTAGTAACATTTGTCAGGTGCTTAGCTGAGCTGGAGAGAGATGAGCTCACAGGTGTCAGAGTAGCTGCTTAAAATCAAGCAAAAAGGAAAGTCACAGTCCAGCCTTTCATCACTTCCTACAGTACTATCAACAAGAGGCTAAAACGAAAGTAAGCACCAACTACCCTGTTTCTTTTCTTCTTCTGGTAGGACAGTGCTGCATTTGTTGATGTTCAAGTGGATTCTGACAGACCTGGTGGTTGTCTTCCTGAGGAGGGAACTCCTAATTAAAGCTTGCCCAGTTTTATAGATCTTTTATGGGGTAGAACTAGGAGTTGATGTTTTCATCTCCCTTGCTCCACAAGGAGGTATTGGTTAAGCTGCCTTGAGGAGGGAAAGAAAGCAGTCTTGAATAAAAACCTGAGTGAAGTCATGAGCCAAAATCATTCCTCTGTGAAGTGTATGACCAGCCAGAGGAGTCTGATTCCTTGACTGCAACTCCCTAGAGATGGCAGTGTACCATCTCTGTATCTAGCCTGATGTGGAGAGGGTAGTTTTACCCCATGACACTTGCCATAGAAAACCTTTGTAATTGCCCGTGGTCAGACCTGGAAAACATACAGAGGTTTTTCGGGCGGCAGGCTGGATTCCTCCCATGTCACCCAAGCTAGTAAAGATTTTCCTTGGTTGCACATCTTGTCTGTCAAGAGTCACCACTCCACTGCCTGGTGACAAAGCCTTGGATGTCTGATAGGCATTGACAACTTATTCTTCAAAACCAGATTTTGATCCTTCCTGACAAACTGTGTTCTTATAATTTTCCTTTTTTCAATAAAAGAAACCTCAGTTCTTCTAGTTGCTCAACACAAAAGCCCTGGATTTTGACTTTCTCTCATACCTCAGGTGAAATCCATCATCATACCCTATCAACTCTTATTCTGAGATTGCTGAGAATGTGATTCCCACTCTCCACCCCAACACTACCCACACTGGTCCAAGCCAGTGTTATCTGTCACCTTTATCAGACATTAACCTTATCAATATTGACCCTTAGTTCTCTCTGCTTCAACCTTGTATTCACAACCTAATCCCCACTAAGCAGCCTGAGCAAATTTTCTTTTTAATATAAATCAAATCATCTAACTTCTCTGCTTAAAATTGTCCAGCTATTTTCTATATCACTCACAGGAAGCTCCAAAGTTCTACAAATGTCTAAGATTTTTTTTTTTTTTTAAAGTTCTTTTAACATCTTCTGCCATGGTCTGAATGTTCATGTCCCACCAAAATCCATATGTTGAAATCCTAACCACACAGAGATGATAATAGAAAGTGGCACCTTTGGGAAGTCAGTAAGTCATGAGTGTTAAGGCCTAATGATTGGGATTACTGCCCTTATTAAAGAGACTTTAGAGACCTTTATTTCTTCTGCTAAGTAAGGATACAGTGTGAAGATGGTTATCTGTGAACCAGGAAGTGAACCTTAACTGCCAGTGCCTTTCTCTTGGAATTCCTGGACTCCAGAACTGTAAGAAATAAATGTGTGTTGTTTATAAGCCACCCAGTCTATGATAATTTTGTTATAGTGGCCTGAACAAACAAAGGCATCTTCTCCTACCTATATTCTCTTTCCTCACCCATTTAACCACAGCTTTGCTCTTTCTTCAACTCACTGGGGATTTTGCACTGTTGTTCCCTTGTCTGAATGCTTCTTTTGCTCTTGTTCATATGACTGTCCTCTTAATTCAAGTTTCTGAACAAATGCCTCCTCATAAAAGAAGTCTTCTGTGGCCACTCTGTGTAGGTATCACTATCATTTATTTACCCTTAATTCTGTCTTGTATTAGATTCCTCCAGAGAAGACCCTGAGACAAAGATGTGGATGTAAGTTGAAGAAGAACATGATTGAGCACTTGGGAGCAAAACAGAGGAGAGATGACAGTCAACACAAGGTGTACTAATGAGGAGGCTAATATTGTAGGAAACATCAGAACTCAGGAAAGTTCACATAATAAATAGTAAAGGTGTCCCACCTGAGAGGAAATGAAGATTGGGTATTCAGTCACCATTTCCATTGAGAAGAATTGCTCTTGGGCCATTATGTCTTCAGCTTTTTATCTTTCTCATTTGTAGATTCAGTGTACTTAGGTGGCCAGAAAACACTTCAATCCTATATGCTCACAGTAGAAAGAGTTTGGATCCATGTGCAAGGAGCAAGTAAGTATTGATATGTGAGGGGATTCTGAAAAATCATATTATATCCTTCTTTATCACTGTTTGATGTAATATATTATTTATTTTTCTCCTTTCTCAAATAAAACATAAACACATTGAGAAGAAAGACATTATTTTGGTTACTACTCTATCATCAATCTCTAGAACAATTCCAACTATTTGTTAGATTCTCCCAAATTGTCAGCTGAATGAATAAAATCAGAGTTAGAATCCATATCTTTAGATTCTCAAACCTCATCTCCTCGTAATGGGCATTCATTATGCTGGATATTTTCAGGAGATATGAGATATCAAATTATATGGTTTATGTAACAGGAGTATAGAAAGATTCTCAGAAAATTTTATCCATTCAGTAACAGAATTCTATGACTTTTTGATTCCTCTTTATGCTAAATTTTTTTCAGAGAGGGTAAAAAAACTACCTAGAATTTCAATATCATACACTTTGAGGCACGTCAAATGATGGATTTTTATAAAAATTCTGAGTTTATAAATTTTCTGGATATCTGCATATTTGAACAAAGCAGACACCATCTACTCTCCTAGATACCATACCAGTACAGTAAGTAAAATAAATTGAAGAGATTTCTGAGGAGGCAGATGATCTAGTTGATAGGCATCCTTGAAGGGGATACAAATTTGAATCTTGGGCCCACCAAAACCACGGAATTTGGAAAGTTGATTTCTCTCAAACCTTCAATATTAATAGACCTGATGAATTCTAAGCATTGAAACCAACTTCCCTGGCCTATCGTCCAGAGAAATCTGTTGGTCACTAGAAGAATAGTCTACCATTATTTTCTTTAAAACAACCAACTTATATGTATTTTTTCATAGTGTAAATAGATCAATATCAATTACAGAGAGTAAATGTTCAGTTTCCTCCTTTTTATTTTTTTAAATATTTTATTCATTTATTAGAGAGAGAGAGAGCACACAAGAAGGGTAGAGGGAGAAGCAGGCTCCCTGCTTAGCCCGAAATGGGGCTTGATCCCAGACCCTGGGATCATGACCTAAGCAGAAGGCAAATGCTTAGTCAACTGAGCCACCAAGGAACCCCTGGTTTCCCCCTTTTTAGATCATGCTGTAAATTGAACATCATTGTCTAAGACAGACTATAAGAGACCTAAGAATAAATAGATGTGTCTCATTAATTCATTTATCCATTATCTTCTATGTGATTGTGCAAAACAGGAAGAAAGTTGACACATAATAAATCCTGAATAGATAAAGAAGGCTACTTAATTTTTGCAAATTTCTTTCAAACTTCTATAATAAGCAGAAAAAAATTTTAAAAGCTAAAACAGTGTTTATAGAGGAAGGATGTTTAGTGGCTTCTATTTATATTGTGTATGAATAGCTCCATTCAGGGACGCCTGGGTGGCTCAGTTGGTTAAGCAGCTGCCTTCGGCTCAGGTCATGATCCCAGCGTCGTGGGATCGAGTCCCACATCGGGCTCCTTGCTCCGCAGGGAGCCTGCTTCTCCCTCTGACTCTGCCTTCCACTCTGTCTGCTTGTGCTCGCTCTCGCTCGCTCTCTCTCTGACAAATAAATAAATAAAATCTTTAAAAAAAAATGTGAAAGAAGAGTCAAATATTTTTATTCCACCTTTTAATATATTAAATTCTGGTCAAAGCAAAGTAGAAGTGGAAAAAAAGTAAATTTAGTTTCAGCTAAAAATGTCACCTCTCTTTTACTTCCAGTCCTCCTCTTACCTATCCTCTATATCAAGATAGCTATAAAAACTCTTTTTTGTAGTTGTGTTTGTTTTGCTTTTCTAAATTTTAATTTTTCCCCAGTTCCTGCAATCCAGAAATCTTCACTAAATAAGTTTAAATTATTAAAATAAATGATATAAATGTTAGTCAATTATATATTTGTGATGACATATTCCCCCTTAACATTTTTTTTTCTTCTTGGTCCTAATTAATCTTATCAAGAAATAAATGTGATAGACAGAAATGATCATATATTCTTCCCATCTCTTAGTGATGTGGAGTCTATTACCCCCACCCTTTAATCTGGGCAGGACTTGTGACTTACTTTGGATAAAATGTGGCAAAAAGGATCATGTTTGCATTTATAGTGTCAGCTTCAAGAGTCTTTGCACACCCTCTTTTGGAAATCTGGACACAGGGCAAAAAAGAAATAAGGTAGAGAGAGGTTCCTTTTGGCCTCTCCATATAACTCTTCCACACAAGGCCATCATAAAACACCCAGGCCAAGGCTAATATCCAGCTGATTATAGCCATAAATGACCCCACTGAGACCAGCCAATAATATCCCATAGCAGAAAAACCACTCCACTGAGCCTAGCACAGCAGGTTTGTGAGATTTATAGTTGTAGTATGCAGGATTTCTCACCTGTGTGATATACACATACTCCATTATCCCTGAGATTGTGAATTTAATGGATTTTCCTTCTATAATTAGGTTATATTATATAGCACGGTTGACCCTCAGATAGAGAGATCATCATGTGACCCAAACACATGAAACTGTAAAAGTTTTCTCTGACTACTTTCAGAAGAGCATTCTAGAAGATTGAAAGCATGAGAGGATTACAACTTAGGGGAACTTCTTCGTGGCTGAGTCTGAAGATGCTGCATGACAAAGACATGAGAGCAACTTCTACAAAGAGAGCAGTAAGCAGCCAGTATCTACTCAGACAAGGGGACCTCAGGTCTACAATTACAAGAAAATGAATTCTGGCAACAACTTGAGGGATTTTGAAAGTGGATCTTTCCAAAGTCAAGCTTACAGTTGGGCACACAGCAAGCCAACACCTCAATTCAGCCTAATGAAGCCTGGAGAAGAGATAGAACATGCTAGACTCCTGACACAGGAAATAATAATATTATAAATTGTGTTGTTTTAAGTTGTTAAATTTCTGGTAACCCATTATGTAGCAATAAAAAATTAACTAGATTGTTTTTGGACTGCTAAATTGTGTTGATTTTTTGGTATAAAGCACTCATACACAAAGTAGACATGTTAAGATTGCAGAGTTGGAAGGTCTGTTGTTGAGTTAGCTGGATCATTACTGTATCTGTGAAGTAGGGCAACATCCTCCCACAAATAATACACTCTCAAATGTTCATACAGAGATATTAATTCTCTCCTCTTGCTCTTCTTTTAAGGAGACAAATATTCCTTTCTTGAGTATTTTCTTTTCCCTCAATCATAGCAAAACCACAAATAATTAACATAATTAATAGTAAGAGAAAAGATGAATAGCTAACCTATTTTTTGTTTTTCTTTTAACCTTGAACATCTCTCTGAATGTAACCATAGTAACAGTCTTTCTAGCACAATCTGTAGGTCACTTCAAAAGATTCAAGTCACTCATTTGCATATCTGGCTCTTGTCCCCATTAAGCTCCTTGCTTCTCATATGTCTTTCAAGTTTCAGCTTAGGATAGTAAATTAAAAATGTAAGTGATCAATACAAATATGGGTTAATTAATTGCAAAACTATTTAAGAAAAGAAAAAATTATTCTATAAAATAGTAGCTATTGGCTTTCTATCAAGAGACAGTAGCTAATCATTTACCTACTCTAATGGAAAGGAAATGAAAATCAATAATTTTTAGCTTATCTGTGTCTTTTTATTAGATTACTGTAGATAATTGAATGCAGTGAGACTGAATTGCAAATATAAGTTTAATAAGGATTGCTAAGGCTAATATATGAGAGATCCTCATGCTAAAGACTCTACCTACCTACCATGTCCAGTTTTACCCATTAAGCTTCACAAAAACAAATCTACAGGGACTAAAAATAAAGACAGAAATTGTGAAAAAAAAGTTATATATTATGTGATTTACAAGCCAATCTCAGTATAAATTAACAAAGATAAATTAGGATTATAAAAAATTCTGGGAAATATCAAATAATATAATTTTTGAAGCTTACAATACCTTTAAAATACAATCTATTTCTTATCTGAGTCTGCATAGTTTTTTACTTTGACTTGAAGTTCACTTTTTATATTTTTTTCATTTTCTTTATATTGAAGTGTTGTTGGCACACAATGCTATATTAGAGTCAGGTGTATGACATTGTGATACTCTATATGCAATGCTATGCTTACCGCAGGGTAGCTACCATCAGTGACCCTACAACACAATTGCAATACCATTTACTATATTTCCTGTGTTGTACCATTCATCCTGTAATTCACTCATCCCATAGCTGGAAACCTGTATGCCCCACTCCTATTCACCTATTTTGCCCATCACCTCTCCCCCCCTCCCTTCTGGCAACCATCAATTTGTTCTCTATATTTATGGGTCTGTTTCTCAAAAAGTTCATTTTCTAATGTCTGTTACTCCACCTGAAAATACACCTTTATTCTCAGCTTTCAAACTGATGTAACATTTCAAGGTTATGAACCTAATATTTTTTAATAGAACTTTTGTTAGCTTAATTATAACTTAATATTCTGTTAAATGCTTAGAATAATAAAACCAGAGTTAGAATAAACCAAGTTGATACATTTTTGTAGAAATCCATTATTATAAACAAGTTTTAACTCCAATTCTAACTTACAAGGAAGATATCTACCTGTAGACCAATAAGTAAAAATCAAAAGGTTACTTTTTAAAGTTAAGTTTACACTGAAGGAAGTTCTGTCATTATATCTGTAGATGTTTTTATTCAAAACTTAGTCCAAAAAATATTGAAAGATAAACCAAGAAATTGTGCAGAAACACCTTAAGGATATAGCAGAAGATGGCAGAGAAGTAGGAGACCCTGTTTCAACCAGTTCCTTGAAGTGATCTAAATATATACTGGAACACTCTGAACACCCAAGAAATCAGCCTGAGATGTAAAATTATACACTTCTCGATCATCAGTGGTGAGGTAAAGTGGAGGGTAATGCTCAGACTGGTATCAGAGGAAAACAGAAAGGGAAGAGAGCCACCAGAAGCAACCCATTGGAAAGTAATACCCCAATATGAAAGTGCCCTGTGATTAGGGACCAGTATTAACTTGGGAGTCTGGTTAAAAGCATTCAAAAAGAGCAAAAGATCTTTTGAATGCAAAAGCATTCAAAAAGGGCAACTGGTAGAATTGGGTGATCATAGGCACTGGTCTAAGCCCACAGTCCCAGAATGGTCACTGTTGGTGACCACTCATGCCAGAGAGAGCCTGGCAGAGACTCCAGTCCTTGGTCTCTGACCCTGCAGCCTTCTGCTGCTTGAACCATGGCTCAGGCTGGGCACACTCCAGCCCACACCTGAGCGAGCCTGGTGTGGGTGCCAACCAATGGTCTCTAGGCCCACAGCCTTTCTGCAAACTGTGCAGCCACAGTGTCTGAGCACATCCAAACTACACCTGAGAGAATCCAGAGAGGACTCTGGTTAGGGATCCTTGGCCCACAGTCTTCTGTGATCTGTGCTGCCACAGCCAGGTGTGAATGCACCCCGCGTGGGTGTAGGCTGTCCCAGATAGCAATCCCAGCAACAGAAGCCATCTGGGTTTGGGTTTGCCTGGACCAATATCACTCTTGGTTTTAGTGGCACAGGGGTACAGAGACAAGTGGGGGCCTCAGGTGGCCACTGAAACAGTGGCTAGGGGCGTGCACCACCTGTGGGAGGGTGCACTGTTCAGCGGAGTTTCAGAGGTGGAGTCTATGTTTTCTGGACCACCCAGAGGGTAGCAGATTGAGGCTTCTGTCTGAGGCAGAAGTCTGGGTGCAGACAGTTTACTTTCCACTAACCCTCCAAAGAAGCGGCCAAAAGCTGCCAGAGAACAAAAACCTCCAGAGAACAAAAGCCTGAAAAACAGGTTTCCAAAGAGCCAAGCCCCTCTATAGGGGGCAGGGCAACTCAGCCAAAGCAAGTTTGACTGGAAAACAGTGTGGCAGGCCTCTCCTCCAGAAGACAAGCCAAAAGAACAGGAGGACAACCACCACAGGGTCCCCATAAAAGTGTAAAACCCCAACATCAGAGGAAAACAATATATTAAGCTCCCAATATTGTCCTAAAACCTGTATATTTCACAGATACAACTTTTCTTTCTTTCTTTCTTAATTCATTCTCATGATTTTGGTCTTTTAATTTTTTTAACCTATTCACCATTATAACTAGAGGTTTAGTACAATATATTCCATAATAACTTTTAACTAAGTTTTTTTTTCCCACACAAATTTTTTTCACACAAATAGAATTTTTTTCACACAAATACCTGTGTTTCTTTATTTTTTTTAAATACACATGTAGATGTCAGCTTTAAGGTAATCTTTTTTTCCCTATTCAATACTGCCCCTATATATAAACCAGTTTTAATTTCCCCATATCTCTGGAGAGTTGAGTCCTTTAACAAAGATAACAAGATACTCTCAAGAAGAACCAAAATAACCTTCATCATCTACATTGAGGGTTTATAACCACCCTTTCATCTTATTCTTCTGTCAGTGTTTCTGTATATTTGTTTTTGTTTTTGTACTATATAAATCTTATCCTTGGGGTTCATTTTGGCTTGGTTTTTCTTTCTTTTTTTTTTTTTACTTTTATCAGTCTTTTTGTTCATTTTTGTTTTATGTAAGTTATAAATCTTACTTTTTTAAAAGATTTTATTTATTTATTTGACAGAGATCACAAGTAGGCAGAGAAGCAGGCGGGGGGCGGGGGGGGGGGAAGCAGGCTCCCCGCTGAGCAGAGAGCCTGATGCGGAGCTCAATCCCAGGACCTTGGGATCATGACCTGAGCCGAAGGCAGAGGCCTTAACCCACTGAGCCACCCAGGTGCCCCAAATCTTACTTGTGGGTACAATTTTGGCTGGGTTTTCTTTCTTGCTTTCTTTCTTTCTTTCTCTGTTTTTTTTTTTTTGTTTGTTTGTTTGTTTGTTTTTTGTGTGTGTGTGTGTGTGTGTGTGTGTGTGTGTGTGTATGTGGTGAGTTCTGATTGCTCTGAAACTTTCCAGGGTGCACCTTATCTGGATCATGGTTGATATATTCAGCTATACCTCCCCTCAACTACCTTTCAGCAAAATGGGTAGGAGAAGGAATACCCTGCAGAGGAAAAATTCAAAGACTGTGCCCTCTGCCACAGAACTATAGAATATGGACATAAACAGTATGTCAGAAAGGGAATTCAGAGTAACAATTATCCAGGAAATGGCTAGGATGGAAAAGACAATTAGTGACAACATAGAATCTGTGAGGGTAGAAGTGAGGATGATAGGGCAGTTACTAAAGAATACTATCAATCTAATCTAAATACTCCAACAGCTAGATTAACCAAGGTAGAAGATCGAATTAGTGATCTAGAGGACAAAATGATAAAGAAAAAGGATCAGAAGGACTCCTGGAACAAACAGCTTAGAAGCCATGAAAACAAAATTAAGGAAATAAATGATGTCATGAAATGTTCCAATGTCAGAATTATTGGGAACCTTGGTTGGGGGGAGAAAGAGAGAAGACTAGAAGATATAGTTGAACAAATTCTGGAGGAAAATTTCCTTAATCTAGGGAATGGAACAAGTGTTCATGTCCTAGAGGAAGAAAGGATACCCCCCAAGATCAGTAAGTCTAGAAAGACCTCCAGACACTTAATTGTGAAATTTACAAATCATAATTTCAAACAGGAGGTCTTAAGGGCATCTAGGGGTAAGAGTTTCCTTACATACAGAGGAAGGACCACCAGAATAATGTCAGACCTGTCCACAGAAACTGGCAAGCCAGAAAAGGCTGGCAAGACATATTCAGGGCACTAAATAAGAAGTACATGCAGCCAAGAATGCTTTATCCAGCAAGCCTGTCACTCAAAATGGATGGAGAGATAAAGAGCTTCCAAGACCAGCAAGGTTTAAAAGAGTATATGAACACTATGCCAGCACTACAAGAAATATTAAGGAGGGTTCTGTAAAAGAAGAAAGAACCTAAGAGTGACATAGAACAGAAATTTACAGAGACAATCTATAGAAACAAGTAATTCCCAGGCAACATGATATCAATTAAAACTTATATTTCAATAATCATGCTCCATGTGAACAGCCTAAATGCTTGAATAAAATGACACTGGGTTGCAGACTGGATAAAATGACAGCATCTGTCCATATGCTGTCTATAAGAGACACATTTGGAACCTACAGATAGATACATCCAAATTGAAAGTGAAGGGATGGAGAACCGTCTTTCATGCCAATGGGACTCAAAAGAAAGCTGGGGTAAGAATTCACATATCAGATAAATTAGATTTTAAGGTAAAGACTGTAGTCAGAGATACAGAAGGACACTACATCAGCGTAAAGGGTCTATCCACCAAGATCTAACAATTGTAAATATTTATGCCCCAGTATGGGAGCAGCCAACTACATAAGCCAACTGTTAATCAAAATAAAGAGTCATACTGATATGAATGCATTAAGTGGAGGGGATCTTAACACTCCACTTTCAATAATAGATCATCTAAGCAGAAAATCAATTAAGGAAACAAAAGCTTTAATGACACATTAGACTAGATGACCTCATAGATATATACAGAACATTCCACCCTAAAACAACAGAATACTCATTCTTCTTGAGCTCATATGGAACTTTCTCCAGAGTAGACCACATACTGGGTCACAAATTAGGGCTCAACTGATACCAGAAGATTGGGATTATTCCCTGCATATTCTCAGACCACAAAGTTTTGAAACTGGAACTCAACCACATGAAAAAATTTGCAAGAAATTCAAACATTTGGAAGCTGAAGACCATCCTGTTCAAGAATGTTTGGATCAACCAGGAAATCAAAGAAGAACTTAAACAATTCATGGAAACAAATAAGAATGAAGACCCATTAGTCCAAAACCTATGGGATATGGCAAAGGCAGTCCTAAGGGGAAAAAAAAGCCATCCAAACCTCACTCAAACAAATTGAAAAGTCCCAAATTTTACACCAACTCTCTTTACACCTTAAAGAACTGGAAAAATCAACAACAAATTAAGCTAACCCCATACACAAGAAGGGAAATAGTTAAGATTAGAACAGAGATCAATGAGTTTGAAACTAGAGTAACAGTAGAACACATCAACACCTGGAAGCTGGTTCATTGAAAGAATCAGTAAGATCGATAAACCACTGACCAAACTAATCCAAAAGAAAAGACAGAGGACCCAAATTAATAAAATTATGAATGAAAAGGGAGAGATCACAACTAACACCAAGGAAATAGAAACAATCATCAGAAATTACTATCAACAGTTATATGCCAATAACTTAAGTAAACTAGAAGAAATGGATGCATACCTGGAAACCTACAAACTTCCAAGACTGAAACAGGAAGAAATTGACAATCTAAATAGACCAATATCTAGTAACAAGATTGAAGCAGTCATCAAAAACCTCCCAAAACACAAGAGCCCATGGTACTGGCACAAAAACAGACACATAGACGAGTGGAGCGGAGTAGAGAGCCCAGATATGGACCCACAATCCTACAGTCAAATAATCTCCAGCAAAGCAGGAAAAAATATCCAGTGGAAAAAAGTCTCTTCAATAAGTGGTTCTGGGAAAACTGGACAGCTATGTATAGAAGAATAAAACTTGATTATTCTCTTAAACCATTCCCTGGGGAATTCTACCAAACATTCAAAGAAGAAATAATAACTATTCTCCTGAAGCTGTTTCAAAAAATAGAAACAGAAGGAAAACTTCCAGACTCTTTCTATGAAGCCAACATTACCCTGATCTCAAAGCCTTTCCCCTGAGCCAGGATTACCCTGGACAAGGACCCCACCAAAAAGGAGAATTTCAGACCAATATCCGTGATGAATATGGATGCCAACATTCTCAACAAGATCCTAGCTAATAGGATCTAAGAGTACATTAAAAAGATTATCCTCCATGACTAGGTGGAATTTATCCTTTGGATGCAAGAATGGTTCAACATTCACAAATCTATCAATGTGATAGAACAAATCAATAAGAGAAGAGAGAAGAACCACATGATCCTCTCAACTGATGCAGAAAAAGCATTTGGCAAAATACAGAATCCATTCCTGATTAAAGCTCTTCAAAGTGTAGGGAAGGGGGGAACATTCCTCAACTTCATAAAATCCACCCATGAAAAACCCACAGCAAATATCATTCTCAGTGGGAAAAAGCTAACAGTCTTCCCTTTGAGATCACAAACACAACAAGGATGTGGACTCTCACCACTGTTGATCAACATAGTACTCGAAGTCCTAGCAACAGCAATCAGACAACAAATAGAAATAAAATGTATTCAAATTGGCAAAGAAGAAGTCAAACTCTCTCTCTTCACAGATTACATGATAATTTATATGGAAAACCCAAAAGATTCCATCCCCAAACTACTAGAACTTATACAGCAATTGAGTAATGTGACAGGATACAAAATCAGTGCACAGAAATCAGTTGTTTTATTACACATTAACAATGAAAATATGGAAAGGGAAATTAAAGAATCGAATCCATTTACTATAGCACCAAGAACCATAACATACCTTGGAATAAACCTAACCAAAGAGGTAAAAGATCTGTACTCAAGGAACTTCAGAACACTCGTGACAGAAATTGAAGAAGACACAAAAAAATGGAAAGGCATTCCATGCCCATAGATTAGAAGAATAAACATTCTTAATATGTCTATAGTGCCCAGAGTAATCTATATCTTCGATGCCATACTGATCAAAATTCCATCGGCCTTTTTAAAAGTGCTGGAAGAAACAATCCTAAAATTTTTTTTGCAACCAGGAAAGACCACATATCACTAAGGAAATGTTGAAAACGAAAAGCAAAGGTGGGGCATTACGTTGCCTAATTTCAAGCTTTGCTACAAAGCTGTGGTCACCAAGACAGCATGGTACTGGCACAAAAACAGACACATAGACGAGTGGAGTGGAGTAGAGAGCCCAGATATGAACCCACAATCCTACAGTCAAATAATCTCCAACAAAGCAGGAAAAAATATCCAGTGGAAAAAGTCTCTTCAGTAAGTGGTTCTGGGAAAACTGGACAGCTATGTATAGAAGAATGAAACTTGATTATTCTCTTAAACCATACACAAAGATAAACTCAAAATGGATAAAGGACCTCAATGTGAGGCAGGAATCTATCAAAATCCTAGACCGTAACCTCTTCTACATTGACCACAGCAACTTCTCTCAAGACGTGTCTCCAAAGGCAAAGAAACAAAAGCAAAAATAAAGTTTGGGACTTCATTAAGATTAAAAGTTTCTGCACAGTAAATGAAACAGTCAACAAAACAAAGAGACAACCATGGAATGGGAGAAGATATTAGCAAATGACACTACAGACAAAGGGCTGATAGCCAAGATCTATAAAGAACTTCTCAAACTCAATACCCAAAAAACATAATTACATCAAAAAACGAGCAGAAGACGTGAACAGACACACAAATGGCTAACAGACATGTGGCAAAATGTTCATTCATCTTTAGCCAGCAGGGAAAGTCAAATCAAAAACACACTGAGATACCACCTTACACAAGTTAGAATGGCCAAAATTAACAAGACAAGAAACAAGTGTTATAGAGGATACGGAGAAAGGGGAACCTCTTACACTGTTGGTGGGAAATTAAGTTGGTACAGCCACTTTGGAAGACACTGTGGAGATTCCTTATGAAATTAAAACTAGAGCTGTCCCATGACCCTGCAATTGCACTACTGTGTATTTACCCCAAAGATACAGATGTAGTGAAAAGAAGGGCCATATGTACCTCTCTGTTCATAGCACCAATGGCCACAACCATCAAACTGTGGAAATAACCATGATGTCTTTCAACAGAAGAATGGATAAGGAAGAAATAGTTTATGTATACAATTATGCCTCCATCAGAAAGGATGAATACTCAACTTTTGTATCAACATGGATAGGACTGGAGGAGGTCATGCTGAGTGAAATAAGGAGAGAAAGTCAAATGCCATACAGTTTCACTTACTTGTGGAGCTTAAGGAATAATGTGGAAGACATTAGGAGAACGAAAGGAAAAGTGAATTGGGGGAAATCAGAGAAAGAGATGAACCTTGAGAGACTGTGGACTCTGAGAAACAAACTCAGGATTTTGGAAGGGAGAGGGGAGGGGGATGGGTGAGCCTGGTGGTGGATATTGGTACATGGTGGGCATGTACTGCATGGTACACTGGGTGTGGTGCATAAACAATGAATCTTGGAATGCTGAAAAATAAAATAAAATCTAAAAAGTTGTGAACTCAGATCCAACTCAGAATTTTTTTCCTAGTGATATAGCTAAATAATAACTAAACATAGAGTGAATCATTAGAAGACTTGACAGCATATATCATTATCTTCAAAATTGGGAAAAATAAGAACTAAAGAAAATCCCCCAAACCTTCAAATTTATGAGATCACTTTTCTTAAATATCAGGTCAGATCAAGAACACACTTTCTGTCATATTGAGGAGACTGACCACTATCGACTTTCTTATGACACATGAGAATGCTTCAAATAAAACATCAGAAGTTTAAGAAGTGCTTTAAGAAAAATTGAAGAGAGAATCCTCATTCTAAAAATGAAATGCCTAGCTAGAATAGACTACGCTAGGAGATCAGCAAAGAACAGAGTTTGGAAATCCAAGGTGGAGATATCCTACACTGTTGGTAAGCACAGCATTTACAGATAAATTGTAAAGATGATCAAATTACTAGCCACCATTTCAAAATCCAGATCTATGTATTATCTTAAAAAAAAAATCAGAGTTATCAGAGTCCTGCATTCCCAGAAGACAAAAGTAAACTGGAACTGGGTAAACATTTTGCCATTACAGAGGGTCATATTCGTGTTCATCTGAGTCCTCAAACTCCCTTTGGAATCATTTTGGTAATTTTTATTTCTTACTTGTCCCTAAGATCCATTTGAGTGGGTAACTCTTAAAGAAAAAACCCTGGACCAGAAGTATAAAGACCTGATTCCTAGCCCTGTTCTTCCGTCTTTCCACATGTAATCTTCCTTTTCTATTGTTTTCCCTCTTTCCTTCCTTTCTTTATAGTCATTCATACATTCAGGAAAAAAAGAAAAATGAATCAAGTACTTGATGCCATGTATATAGCTATGGCAAGACACAGCAGCTCTCCACCTCCAGATTACAGTTTAGTCAGAAATGGCAATTGGTGAGAAGCCCATAAATAATACAAAGTTATGGATGCTATGCTAGGGCCTAGTGTTAAGGGTTCAAACAAGTAACAGAAGTCAATGTTTGGTGTTCAGAGAATATGCAACTGAGAAAGAGATATCTAAATGGTAAGCAGGAGTTAGCCAGTTGATAATTTGAGCAAATACCTATAAATATAAAATAAAACATAGCAATATGCACAAGCTGTGATGATAAGAGAATCCAAGGCATGTTCAAGATACATGGGTCACTCAAAGATGAAACAGGAAGGAAAGAGAGGAAGAAGCCATCATAAAGAATGAGACATTATCCAAGGATACAGAGAAATAAGCCAGAGAACTTAAGTAATGTAGTAACATGTTAGTTCATGAATAATTGTGTTCATAAAACTCCTAATGAAACAGTCATTCACTTGCTTTAAGTGTACTTTGTTTTTTATTGAATAATAACTTTATAGTATATTCCACAGAACAATATGAACACCACTAATTTAGAATACTCTGTTATTTATAAATTTAATTCAATTGCCTGGTCTGTCTCTCAAACTCTATTGAATGATCTTCTTAGTTAGAACCTGGGTAGTATTGGTTTTAGAAAAGAACTATACTAAATACCTGTTAATGACACTCTCTTAAACTACCACAATATGCTCTGGTCTTTCCTCTCTAGGTTCTAGATTGATCGGCTTCTCTAATGCTGATATTTTCATTTGTTTTCCCCAGTATTTATTTATGTCCTTCCACTGGCATTTTGATTGTTAAAATATGTCTATTGTAGCCCAATTGTTACAGAGGAGGGCATTATGAGTGTACAACACACAAAATTTTATAAAGAGAATATACCATGACCAAAAAATGAAATACTATAAATTCTTCAGAAGAGGTTATCAAGTTTGCTCTTTCTTCCTACAGTAATTATTCTAACACCTTACATAAACTTTGACAGTTTTTGACTTCATATATATGAAATTACAGACCAATTAACCCTTGAACATGACTTTGAATTGTGCAGGCCCAATTACAGGCAGGTTATTTTTTTTTAAATAAATACAATACAGTACTGTAAATGTATTTTTTCTTCCTTATGAAAGGAAGCTTACTTTATTGTGAGAATATAGCATAAACCATGAATCTTGGAATACTGAAAAAATAAAATAAAAAATATATTATATAATACCTATAACATAAAATGTGTTGATTTGTTGTTTATGTTATCAGTAGGCTTCTGCACTACTAATTAGTAAGCTAATTAAAGGTTTTGGGGGACTTGAAGTTATAAGTGAATTTTCAACTGTATGGGGGATTAGCACCCCTAACTGGGGCATTGATGAAGTATCTAATATGATTTGTTTGCTGAACATTATAGTAATGTGAGTTGCCCTTAATGTAAAGCATCAGTAGCCTGTCCATATGAACCATGATGCTGCATGTCCCATCACTTTGGCTTTATTTATTTATTTATTTATTTATTTTCACAAATAAAGTAGCTATTCCCTCACCAGGATCTTTACATTGCTATTCTCACTCCAATCACCATTCATAGTCATTTGAAAGGTCTTTTTATTCAGGTCTTTGCCCAGACTCATTCTTTAGCAAAACTTCCCTGAATATCTAAACTATGTTGTCAATCAACTTTACTCTATATTTCCTTTCCCTGCTTTTTCTTCATAGTATTTTTGGTACTTAACTTTGCATTTATGTCCATTCAAATTTCCATTTATTTATTTACCTCCCTAACTAGAATATAAATTTTGTGAGGGGAGGAGAATTCCTGAATTTTCCCTGCTGTACTTACTTCCTATAGGTAATTTTTGTACACTCTCTGAAACCATTGAGATCCTTGCCCCCAAAATAAATGAAACTGTAAATAGTATAACTCTGATTGTTCACATCTCTTTCTTTACCAGAACGCTACTCTATCATAAGTGGCATCTCCAAAGATCAGATGTCAGGATTGATCATTATGTTAAAGTCCAAAAGCTCAAAAGACCAGTTTTTGAAACCAGAGAAGCAGAAGCCAGAGAGTATAGCAGTAGACAATAATAGTTAATGACTTAAGGTTATGAGTAGTTTAAAAAGTGTATTATTTGGAGTGAAAATAAGCCCAGAGACAATGGTAGAAACTGAATTGTTCCCTCTTTGAGTAAAACTTTCTTTGGCAGAAAATGATACAATAATTTAATACATTTGTGTTTTATTAGTGATTAGAACAAATACTGGGAGGAGGAGGAAGATTAAAGGGGATGAAGAGATCTGGAAGGAGCTGAAGTGGAAGTGTGAGCAAAATGTGAAGGGCAAGAGAAATGGGTATGAGCATCACATAATAGGGTTATTTTGCCATTGTAACACTAGGACTATAATTTGCCTTGTGTGGCCTGGCTTGCCAGGTCTGCATTTGACCCTTGAACAACCTGGGGATTAGGGTGTCAATCTACCTGCACAGTCAAAAATCCAGGTATAACTTTGACTCCCCAAAAATCTAACTACTAGTAGCCTGATGTTGACTAGAAAACTGACAAATAACTTAAACTGTCAATTAACAGATACTGTGTATGTTATATCTATTATCTGCTGCATTCTCATAATAAAGTAAGCCAGAGAAAAAATATTGAGAAAGTAAGAAAGTCTTAAGAAAGAGAAAACACATTTATAGTACTGTAGTTTATTGAAAAAAATCTGTGTATAAGTAGTCCCACACAGTTCAAAGTCATGTTGTTTAAGGGCCAACCATATATAAAATGTTTAATAGATGGTTCATACACTGCTTTAAAGTTTGAAAATGGGGGCGCCTGGGTGGCTTAGTGGGTTAAAGCTTCTGCTTTCGGCTCAGGATGATCGCAGGGTCCTGGGATCGAGCCCTGCATCTGGCTCTCTGCTCAGCGGGGAGCCTGCTTCCCTTCCTCTCTCTCTACCTGCCTCTCTGCCTACTTGTGGTCTCTGTCTGTCAAATAAGTAAATTAAAAAAATAATAGAGTTAGAAAATGCGGATTTAAATCTTTTAACTAATTTGTTTGGTGGTCAAAGCTATATCACATTTTCTCTTTGGGTCTCATTTATCATGGATTAAATGAAATTTTGACATTCAACTTTTTGTGATTCTTTTAAATTTAAAGTATCTAAAATTCCGGTATGAATAGTCAAAGTCAATGCATATCCCCCATTCTAGTATTTTCTAGGTGAAAGAAATTTTGTGATATCAAACTTAATGTCTTCTATATGAGCCTGAAATATTAAAGTTTCCCCAGGGGAATCACTAGGCAACGACAGATAGAGCAAGGTGTCATTGGCATAACAGTGATGAATCAGGCTATTCTGTTGGAAAATTGAAGCCCATGATAGATAGATAGTAAGGAATTTACCTGGTGAGCAGACAATCTCTGATGAAAAACAGATTTCCTAGTCAGACATACTACTATTTTGTTTTCTTAAAATCTTAAAATGCTGCACTTTTTTTGGCATCTCATTCCTTGACTAATTAAGATATACATAAATAGAATGCATAAGTGAAAATGGGTTAAAATATAGTCTTGAAAAAGACTATAACTATTTGGCTGATCTTTTTAAAACATCTCAACTTAAGGCCTTCATTGTAAAAGGTCAATATCATGGGAAAAAATAAACACTTGGATTAGTAAAACTCTTACTAATTAATAGTCCTTTTCTGTGGTTGTTAAATATAGATATAGATATAGATATATATGCACATATATATAATAAACACACATATGTATGACTATAATTATATATATATTTAAATAAATTGGACTAAAATATTCACTAAGAATGTAATAAACTTTATAGGCAAACGTTTTTTAATCTTTCCTTTATGACAAAGAACACCTATTGTTGTGGACACATCCATATATAACCTTCTCCCCTTGAGTATAAGAAGGACCTGTGATTTGGTTTTAGACCAATAAAACATGGCAAAATGATGAAATGTCGCTTCCTTGTTTAAGTGATGTTATATTACAAAGGTGCTAGGATTTCATCCCTATGATCATATTATGTTATAAATGCAACCATATTAAGAGACTGGAGAGATTCTCTACCTGTCTCTGATTAAGGGAGTTGCCATGTTAGGAAAAGGCCATGCGGCAAAAATTGTAGGGAGCCTGTCGGTGTAACTAACAATCATCAAGAAAATAGAATCCTGAATCCCACAGCCATAAGGAGATGGGTGCTGTTGGCAGCGTGACTGAGTTTAGGAGCAGGTTCTTCCCACATGAAGCATCCAGATGATCATGCCACCCGGCCAACATCTTAATGTAGCCTTGTGGACTCCGAGCAGAGCACTCAGCAAAGTCATGCTCAGGATTCTCACCCACAGAAATTGTGAGATAGTGCGTAGTTTTTAGCCACTAAGTTTGTTGTAATTGGGTGTATACTGATATAAAATGAATATACCCATGACAGTAAGTGTTATTTTAAATATATCACACTTCACGGTATAAGATAAAAAGAGTTATAGAGAAATAGAATATAATGCAGGATGACTGGGTGGCTTGTCAGTTGGGTGTCTGCCTTCGGCTCAGGTCATGATCCCAGGGTCCTGGGATTGAGGCCACCTTTGGGCTTCTTGCTCAGTAGGGAGTCGGCTTCTCCCTCTGTCCTCTACTCCCCCTGCTTGAGCTCTCTCTCAATCTCTCTCCCACTCTCTGTCTCTGACAAATGAGTAAAATCTTAAAAAAAAAAAAGAAAGAAAGAAATAGAATATAATGTTGACAAGTTGTTTGCACCTGCATCTGAAACTATTTCATTAATCCAAGTGATTTTATTGCCTACTTCTTGTCCAAATTGCAATGTGTTAGCATGTGATGAGGTATGTCAAAAGTAGAAGATATTTGTTTATAGTCTCAAAGATCTCACAATGTAGTTAGAAAACAGATATTCAATTACAGAAGGAAAGCTGATATACCAAAGAGAGAAAACTTTGACCGTTGCTAAAATAAAATTGAAGTTAGATTGTCATTTACACATAACTATATTATTAGTTGATATAACAGATTATGATTATATAAATTATCATCTTTTTTTTTAAAGATTTTATTTATTTATCAGAGAGAGAGAAGGGGAGAGAGCGAGCACAGGCAGACAGAATGGCAGGCAGAGGCAGAGGGAGAAGCAGGCTCCCCGCTGAGCAAGGAGCCCGATGCGGGACTCAATCCCAGGACACTGGGATCATGACCTGAGCCGAAGGCAGCTGCTTAACCAACTGAGCCACCCAGGCGTCCCTATAAATTATCATCTTAAAGGCATGAACTCCCCCCCGCAAAAAAAGAAAGGTCTGCAATGTGCTACCAAAATCCAGTGCCTTTTTTTTTTTTTTTTTTTTTTAATTTGAAAGAAGACTCTATGTTAAACATGGCAGGAATCCTTAACAGGGTACAGTAGATATGAAGGAATCCCTCAAGTATAACATTCATAGCCTTTCCATACTTAATGAAAACAAATCACTTATCTTTCCACTCTGGTTGATTTAGCTATCTATACATATGTGTTGGGCAAGACATGCCATGCTCATTTGACCCCTGCTTGGCTACATAAGAATGAGTCTTAGGCCTGAACACTTCTTTATGAGAAGAAATAAAGAGCCCACATAGCCCTTGCCATGCTTATTAGCCTGTGTAAGAATATCTTTCTCTGTTCTATACCCAATTAATGTTCCTTCTTGCTTAATTGTGTGCCTCAGTGGTTCTCAGCGCACACTGTTGGAGTGATTCTTACCCTCTCTCTTCTCTACATAGGTAAGGGCATTGTTCTATCCAGTGCCTGACTGTGCTATATTCTCTTTAGAAACTCAGATACCAAGATATATGTTAGAACTTCTAATTTGTTCTGGTGCCTGGCATTTTGATGATCTTTGCTATTTTCCATGCTGTCGAAGTCTTCTCCTGGTACTGATAACTGGCACATAGCATTCTGCTTGAGAACAAGAGTATCAGAATACCAGAATTATGTTTAGTTTTATTGTGAGATATATTCTTATCATTTTCTAAAGAATGGGTTTGAAAAAGAAATGTCTGATAAATTAAAATTCACACAATATGTTACACAGAAATTTATAAATTTCGAATTTCAACATAATGTAGGAATCATTCTCCAGATATAATGCAAAAATCATAGAGATATCAACATGCAAACAAATCAAGGGACAGAAATACATCTTGTTATCTTCACATTGCAATATCTGGCACAGTGATATACATGTTCAGGCATGCATATAGCTGTGGACAGAAAGGAATATTCAGAATTCAGGAAGTATAATGTGATAAATCCCTGTCTCTAGAGAAAATGACATCTATGGTCCCAGAAGAAAGTGAAGTTGCTCAGTTTCAAAGTATTGGACAAGTATTAGGAAAGAAGTTCAGCCTTAGATTATAACCAAACAGAAGTTGAATAGGCGTGGATTCATTAGGTGACTGACAAGTTATCATTGCAAGAATAGGTGGTAACATGATTAAAGTGATTAACCTGATTTTTTAAAATTTTATTTATTTACTTGACACACACACACACACACAGAGAACACAAGCAGGGGAGAGGGAGAGGGAGAAGCAGGCTTTTTGTTGAGCAGAGAGTCTGATGCCAGGGCTCCATGTGGAGCTCCCTGCGGGGCTCCAGGTGTGGCTCCATCCAAGAACCCTGGGATCATGATCTGAAGTAAAAGCAGACCCTCAATGACAGAGCCACCCAGGCATCTCGATTAACCTGGTTCTATGTATGACAATTAACAAACCGACTGACCTGGAATGGGCCAATTGCATACAAGCAAAATGAAAAATTAGGAAGATGAAAAATCATAAAAATCTTAGAGGATCTATTTGGGATACTCAGTTTGATGGATCCATCAATAAAAAGTAATAGCATGCTCATGGGGATCAAAGTTAAATAAAGATGCTATTTAAAGATCAAAGTTAAATAAAGATGCTATTTAAGGAAAAAATGCATATATGAGATAAATTTTTGACCTCTGATATTTAGCAATTAAAAAGATGGTTTCAGGGCACCTGGATGGCTCAGTGAAGCGTCTTACTTTGACTCAGGTCATAATCCCAGGGTCTTGGAATCAAGCCCCGCATTGGGCTCTTTGTTCAGTGGGAAGCCTGCTTCTCCCTCTTCCTTTGCCCCTCCTCCCCTGGACCTCTCTCTGCCTCTCTCTCTCTCTGTCTCTCTGTCAAATAGATCAATAAAATCTAAAGAGAAAATGGATTCAGAAGTCAGACATTCTAGATTAGAATGTCGGCTCTTTCATTAACTTGCTGTGCATAATACTTGGCTACTATGTGCTTTAATACATGTTCAGTTGTCCAGTAGCATTATTAAAGTACGTTTGTAAGGATTATTTTAAATAAGACTTTAAAATTATGCCCAATACTTAATAAGGGTTCAGCAATTATAAACTGCTTTGTTTTTCACAAAATAATTTGAGTAGATGATAGATGGAAAGAAGGAATTAAATAAGTAAGGAAGGAAAGGTGGGAGAGGGAGGGAGAAAGAAAAGGAGGAAGGATTTGGATATATCATCTGGATATAAATTATAAACTCTCGTATTTTCCACGTATAAATGCATATACACACACACACACACACATATATATATTCATAGCTGTTTTTAAAAATGGGGTTTTCTTGATTTTATACTTTTCTACTTTATACTTTTAAATACCTTTTCTTTCTTTAATGCATAAACATATATGAGGGAAAAACCAGGTTACACCAAGAAGCATTACTCTAGATGTCAGACAGATTCTATTGGAAGATATAAGTAACTTTAAACATTCCTCAAGGTATAGTCTACCTCACATTTAATAACTGACATTTTGCAAGATGAGCCAGCTGATCTAAAATTGTTAGCGAGACTTAACAAAATCAACAAAAAATGAAGTATAAAATCACACCCCTCACCCACTTTTGGTAATGATTTTCAAAAGGTGAATGCATGTAAACACAAACATTATGACTCTGAAAATATCAGTTCCATTTTATAAATATACAGATGAGAATCCTGCATCTGTTTTTAATTCAGGTATTCAGCTCAGTTCCTAGAACTGTGTGTGTTCATGCACAGTTCTACCATCACTACCTTTGGTAGGAAAGTAAGCTACTGCTCTCATAGCTGTGCAAATCCCAGAAATTGAATCTTCAAGCCATTGACTTCCGAATTAAAAATCAGTCTGGATCAGAAACTTGGAATGGTCTGCCTGGATTTAAGCTCCAGTTTCACCATAGGAACCAAATATTTCCTTTACTGTGTTGAAAATTGTGAGCTATGCTCTATGACAAATATCCTTTTGATTAAACACCCACTCACATTTGTCAAGGTTCTGTCAAGTGAAAATTTCAGATTCTAAGGGGACCCTTATCCTCCAATTATTTTGTTCAGAACATTTGGTGTTTTGATTTCTGGGAAAGTTTGCTTTCCTGCAGTATGAATGAGTCTTGCCAAGTACTGAGATGATTAGTACCAACAATAATAATTGAGCCATCATGCAAGGGGAACATTTGAATATGGATGGATTCTCAACCCTTGCTTTATAAAAACATCTTCTATGGAAACCAAGGAACCATCACAGCTGTGAAACTGCAATTTTGTTTTATTATTAGAAGTTTCAAGAAAATAAAACCTCAACATAATAATCTAGGGCTTTTTAATATTGTAAAGAAAATTGTGTCACAATTCTGGACTTGCCCACTTAAAGGGAATGACTAATTCCAGGAAATAAAGAAAGCATTCAATAAGTCCTTCTTAAATTAATGATAACATAGTAAAAGCTGTACCCCCCCCCCCAAAAAAAAAAAAATGAAGTAACCCTTAACTCCACACCAGGGTGAACAAGATAGCTTCGGTTTCTTGTTGGTTTATTTGTGGTTGGCAACTATTTTCAAGTTATGCTAGTACAATTAGAAAATGGAGAACTGCTTTTGCTCTTGTTAGAGTCAGTGATAATTTTTTGAGTCCACTCTCAGATGTTCTCAGTTTTCATTTCCATTACATTTAAATGAAATAATGTTTCTATCTTTTCACAGAGTAATACATTTACAAAGGCCAACAATATATTCATATTTATCTATTCATTCCACCCATAAAAAGTAACTTATTCTGCCTATTTGTAAAGACCATGTTAGACACAAGGTACTCTGGAGGGTAATTCAATCATGGCTTTTGCTATTATGGAGCTGATATTTTGGTAGATGACACAGAATTAAACACGCAAATACAAAATTAACTATTCTATTAAAATTATGATAAGCATATTCAGTAGAAGTAAAAGATATTTTGAGAGTATGAGATTAAAAAATGTAATATAATAAAAAAAAAGTAATATAATCTTGGAGAGCAACAAAAGACTTGCTTAAGGAATTAATGTTGATCTTGGTGGGTGGGAGCAGATAGGACCAGGGGAAACATTCTAGATGGCAAGTGCAGAATTTTTTTTCAGGGGCTTAAAGCAGAGAGAGGTAGAGTCAAATCAAGGAGATCTTGCTTCCATCTAGAAAATGACACAAGAAGGGCACATTAAAATAATAAAGAAGGGTGTCTTCTGTCAAACCACCTTTCCATGATAACTCCTGTAGGTTTCAGCAGTGATTCCAATACTAAGCAAGCAAGAGTCCCTCTTGATATCTCCTTGGACATAGTTTCCGTGGTAACTGATTCACCTTAACTCTAGATGACCACAGTCCCTGCTTCTGTTTTGAGTAAATAATAGGCTCTTATCAGTATCATATCTTCTAGGACAGTTAACTCTCAAGTGATCAGTTCTGTTCTATACTTTCTAAATAGTAATTTTGAAGGTAATCTGAATTTCCCACTTACTGTCCTACCATAAATATGAAACAGAAATTATCTAGAAATCATATCAAAATACTATATTGATATGCTGGGATAGGCTTCACACACTTGCAATCTGTGGGGTAAAAACAGGTTACAAAGAATTTGAATTTGGTCTATAGAGAATTGGCATGCACAATATTAAAGAAATATTTTTGCTAACATTTAAAAATGTATAGATTTGGCAAAGACCCAGATATGTCAATAATTATTGAAAGAGAAAGACAAAACTGGAGGACTGATACTACATAACTTTAAGACTTAACCATAAATCTACAATAATCAAGACAGAGTGGCATTTGCAAAGAAAAACAAAAAAACAAAACAAAAAAAGAAATAAAAAAGAAAACCAAAAAAACAAAACCAAAGAGAAAAAAAAGACAAATAGTTTAAAAGAACAGAAGAACAGAATACAAAAAAAAAAAAAAAAAAAAAAAAGAACGGAATATATAAGGTAGAAATAGATCCACATAAAGAGCTCATCTTTGATGAGGGAGCAAAGGAAATACAATGGAGCAAGGATAGCCTTTTAAACAAATCATGCTGGAACTGGACATCCACATGTAATAAGAAAAGGAAGGAAGGAAGGGAGGGAAAAAGGAAGGAAGGAAGGATTTATAAACAGACTGTACACCTTTCACAATAATTAACTCAAAAATAGATCAGAGACCTAATGTGAAACACAGAATATAAATCTCCTAGGAGGAAATATAGGTGAAAATCTAAATGACCTTAGGTATGGCTAGGATTATTTAGATATGAAACCAAAGGTATCATCTATGAAAGGAAAATTGATAAGCTGAATTTCTTTAAAATTAAACGTTTCTGTTTTGCAAAAGAAAATATCAAGAGAATTAGAAGACATGCCACCTATTGGGAGGAAATGACGCAGAAGATGTATCTGATAAAGAGCTGTTATCCGAGGTCTAGAATGATCACTTAAAACTCAACAGTAAAAAATGAATAACCCAATTTAAAAATGGGCAAAAGACCTAAGTAGACATTTCACCAAAGAAGATATGTACATAACAGATAACCATGTGAAATGATTTTCAACATAGTATGCCATTAGGAAATTGTAAATTAAAACAGCAATGAGTTGTCACTGAGTCAATTAGAGTGACCAAAATCCAAAACACTGACAAAACCAAATGATAGTGAGGATGTGGGTAACAAATTCTCATTCATTTATTAACCAGTGGAAATGCAAAATGATATACATCACTCTGGAAAACAGTTTAGCGGTTTCTGAAGAAAAGTAAACATACTTTATCATACAATCGAGCAAATGTGTTCCTTGATATTTACACAAAGAAGTTGAAAACTTTTTCTACACAAAAACCTGCACACATGGGGTGCCTGGGTGTCTCAGTATGTTAAAGCCTCTTTCTTTGGCTCAGGTCACGATGGAGCCCTGGCTCTCTGCAGGCTTCCTGTTTCCTCCTCTCTCTCTGCCTGCCTCTCTGCCTACTTGTGATCTCTGTCTGTCAAATAAAAAGAAATAAAATCTTTAAAAAACAAACAACAAAAACAAAAACAAACAAAAAAAAGCTGCTCATAGCAACTTTATTTATAATTTCCAAAAAGAGAAAGCACCAAGATGCCCTTAAGAAGGTGAATGAATAAATATGACTGTGGTATCCATATAATGAGATGTTATTCCGTGCTACAAAGAAATAAGTTATCAAGACATAATAAGACATGAAGGAAACGTTAATGTGTTTTACTAAGTGAAAGAAGCTAATCGGAAAGGCTACATAGTGTATGATTCCAACTGTATGACTGGCATTCTCAAAAAGGCAAAACTATGGAGGCAATAAAAAGGTCAGTGGTTCCTGCGGTTAAGTAGAAAAAAGGGATGAAGAGGGAGAGCAGGAGATTTTTAGGACTGTGAAAACATTCTGTATGATACTATAATAATGGATCCATGTCATTACAATTTTGAACAAGTATATATATATATTTTTTTTTAAAGATTTTATTTATTCATTTGACAGAGAGAGATCACAAGTAGGCAGAGAGGCAGGCAGAGAGGGGAGGAGTCAAGATGGCGGAGAAGTAGCAAGCTGAGACTGCTTCAGCGAGCCGGAGATCAGCTAGATAGCTTATCTAAAGATTGCAAACACCTGAAAATCCATCGGCAGATCGAAGAGAAGAAGAACAGCAATTCTGGAAACAGAA
>NC_081557.1:225958687-226008885 GCF_022355385.1 Mustela nigripes | reverse complement strand
TTACTGTATATGGTCTCTGTTCCTTTCTGATCTACCACTTGTAGATCAGAAAGGAACAGAGACCATATACAGTAACAGTCACCTTACAGGCAATACAATGGCACTAAATTCATATCTCTCAATACTTACCCTGAATGTGAATGGGCTAAATGCCCCTGTCAAAAGACACAGGGTATCAGAATGGATAAAAAAACAAAACCCATCTATATGTTGCCTCCGAGAGAGAGAGAGGAGGAAGCAGGCTCCCTGCTGAGCAGAGAGCCCGATGCGGGACTCGATCCCAGGACCCGGAGATCATGACCTGAGCTGAAGGCAGCGGCTCTACCCACTGAGCCACCCAGGTGCCCTGAACAAGTATATTTACCCAAAGAATGAGCCGTAAAGCAAATTGTGAATTCTTGGTAATCGTGTGTCAATGGAGTTTCATCAGTTGTAACAAATGTATTGCCCTGGTGTAGGATGTTGATAGTGGACGAGACTGTGCCTGAGTCCTGGCAGAGGATATATGTGAAATTTACATACTTTCTACTCAATTTCATTGTGTAGCTCTGCTGCTTTAAAAAGTCTATTTAAGAAATTAACACAAAAAGTAAAAAAGTGGTAGTGTCTGTGCCTTTTGGACGGGGACCTTGATGGCCAGTTCACCACATTCCAACATTCCTTATTATCCTGGGCACTGAGGCTGAACATAGAATGCCATCAGTCCACCTAATTCTCTTAAGGCATCTATATGACATCTGTAGGTAATTACATTTGCATAACTAAGAATAGGAAAACAAGTGTGTCTCATATACTAACTCTACTTGTGCTTTTCCCATTCATTAGATGCTTTATCAATTGACACTTTCTTCACTTATGCTAAGAGATGCTTATACTACCCAATTATTGTGCTTTATTATAATTCATGTTTATATGAAAACTTATAGTTTTCTATGTGCTATAATGTTTCAGTGTAGAATCTCACTTTTTCTTATTCTTGATGTTTTAGTCTTCCAAGATGAAGTTAATTTTAAATTTGACCTCGAACTATATCATCCTTCTTATTTTTTGACATTCTTCATGGATATGTCTAATATTGAAAATTCAGTTATTATTTTGACAGTCAAGAGTATTTTTTGATGATCTAAATAATCAAACATAAGTACAGCAAATCCATTGTTTAGGGTTAACAAATTGTGGCCAGGATCAAAGACCTGTGATCAAACCTAAAATTCTGAGGTCAGAATTTCACTGTAATGGAAGGTAAAGTGAAGATTTACTGCATTACAAAAGAACAATCTGTTCTGTTCAATTTTCTCTAATTGATTAAATAATGAGCCATATGGTGCTTCTTATTATGAAAGATTTTATGAAATATTTTCTTTCTCATTTAGGAGAGGAAAAAGAGGAGAAAATCTTTACGAATATGAATGTAATTAAGATGAAGCATACCATTACATTGCTCTTATTTTGCATTTTGCTATATATCAATTAAACATTAACCTAACACATAAATAGCTTTGTCTTAATAGGCAATGAACTATAATTATAACATAATTTGCATACAAACATGAATAATGGAATGGTAACTATGAATCTAATCTATCCATTAGTGACTCTGATAATCGCTGATGTCAAATATTAGTAGTATTTTTTAAATTAGCTTTTCAAAAGGGAAATTATTAAAAATATTATTAATACTACTACTTCACTACTGCTACCCTGACTTCTATTTTTCACTAACAGCTATATTACATTATGTTCCAAGATTGACGTAAAAAGTTTTATAAATATTATCTAATGTGCCTGCAAACTGGAGTGATATGTCATGTTTGAAAAAGTTGCCTATCTCTGCTCAGTGGGAAGCCTGCTTCTCCCTCTCCCACTTCCCCTGCTTGTGTTCCCTCTCTCACTGTGTCTCTCTCTGTCAAATAAATAAAATCTTTAAAAAAAAAAGAGAGAAAAAAGAAAAAGTTATCTATCATGCAAATTAAGGTTAAAGCTAAAATTTGCTAAGGGTTTCATCATATGATTTTTAAGAAGATTTTCAAGATATGAGCAGATTGTTTAGATTCTTCAAGGTTTTTATATTTAAAATCTGCACTAGAATATATTCTAGGCATGAGATCATGACTCTAACCTAGGAAAAAAAAAGCTAAATTGTAGTTAACTTTTTTTAAATGGCAGATCACATAATTTCCTCAATCATTTTAATTGTGTCATGGTTTTTTTAAATATTTACTCCCAACTGTACTTTAGTGGGCACACTTGCAAAGTGATCAGATAAGTAAAGTTGTACTTTAGTACAACTTTTTAAATATTTACTCCCAACTGTACTTTAGTGGGCACACTTGCAAAGTGATCAGATAAGGTAAAGTTTTGCCTATTTTCAGAGATTAAACTCTTAAATTCTATCCTTTAGATCAAAGTTCCCAAGGACAATCTTGTTGCATATGCAAAACTGTTTTCTTACAGGAAATAAAAAGAAAGTAACATAAAGAATCACTTTGAAGACTTCACCCATATGTGTAACTTGCATTTGAGTTCTTACTTCCTTTGCACGTCTAAAAGTTTATAAGAACTGATATATTATGAAACAATCCTTTTGGGAGATAAGTAAATCCTCTAGCTCAGCACAACCCCAGTGAAAATTCTGGACTGTTAGATATATACGATTCTTTTGTTCTTTCTTCTCAGCAGTTATCCCTACTGATACAGTCAGTGTTTCATCTCAGCATGAAACAACATCAGATAACACTGCACTCTGAAAAGTAGATAAAATGAGGACTCTCAAATGAGAATGAATTAGAAATGTCCCCACAGTAGCAGCAAGGACTTAAAAACATGAAACTGACAAATGTACTACAGAGGGGGTTTACAAAGAGTTTTCCACTCCAACTTCTTATTCTTCACAGAGATGATTAGTACTGGAAAGTGTCAGACAGCAAATGATAAAGTCGGCCATGACAGATTTATGATATGCTGCAAAACCAACTGTCTAGTTGATATCCATCTGATGACAGCTTTTAAATATATAAACAAATAAGCATGGCATTTTCTCAAATTTTCTGAAAAGTTTCCATCTCGTTGGGTGGGTGTGTATGGGATGGGGTCTTCTTTTGCTTCTTTGTAATACCAAGAATTTACAGAGGAATATTATTTTTCAAATACCAAAGGAAGAAGTCACAAGAGTATTTCACAATATATCAAACTTTCTCTGTTCAATATTTATTTATATAACAAACTAAAATATTTTCTTGGGGCATATGCAATTTGTTATGGGTTTCTTTTTCTTCCCAGCTCCACGTAATATACTTCACATACAATGTTGTATAAATTAAGGAATACATGTCATAGGCCTCTTATAAATACCATATTAATCTTCCTCTTAAACTATAACTTACTTATTTTAATGCTTTGGTGTAAAGGGAAAAGTCATTGAAAATCAAAGAAACTTTTTTGAATATTTTTTTATAGGTCATTTTTTTTTCTTTCCTTCTGGTAGTACCATACTATTATTATTCATTCTTGTCTCTTTCAACAGTTTGAGAAGATGTAAACATTTATATTTCAGTAGCACTCAACCTATTAATATAAAATATTTTATCCATAAAGCAAAAGTAATTTTCTGATTCAGTTTCATTTGTAGTAGTATTGAAAACTTTGGGTTCTATCATTACAAATGTGGTTGAATAGCATAACATGTCTCAGTTCAGAAAATGTCTTTTATTAAGTTCCTTCACTGGATCAGACACTCTGCTAATCTGCAGGAATAACACACACATACCCACACACATATGCACATACAAACATATACAGTTTATGCCTTCCCAAAGCTTTTGGGGGGAATTATATAAAACCAAGCCTTTCTTGCAATCAAGTGTAAAAATTAACAATAAAAAAGCACACAGTATTCTAGGATCCTTGTCAAAGATACTAGTCAATGACTTAGTAACGCAGTAAAGAGAGGATGTTATATAGAATATGAAGAATAAGCCAATACACAGATGATTTATTAAATGTGTTCACAAATAAAGAGTAGGGAAATCAAGCACAGATCTCTCAAATCAAGTTATTGTACAAAATCACATATAATATAAATATACTCTTATATATTATATCATATTATATTCTTATGTATAATCTAATCCTCTAAACATGGTAGGCCAAGATATTATCTGTATATTCTAAATCACTTTATCACCATAATTTATTTAGCAATTACCATGGATTCCATACCACATTCTCTATTCACACTGTATTTTATGACTCCTTGCAATATTATAAAAAAAATCCTTTCTTCATTCTAGAGAAGATAAAACTGAAGATGCTCAGCAGGATTAAAATCAAATGTCTCACAAGAGCAGAGCCAGGACCCCCTCTGGTTATGTCTAACTTCAAACCTCAGAATGTTAAGCACTATATGCATTTTCTTGCTCTTCATTTTCACTAGGTAGATACACAGGCCCAAAGATCCTATAGTTCCTAACAATTATAAATTTATTGTTATGTCTTCAAATTTTCTGAAACTACCTAGACCACATTTAATTGGACTTCTGTCCTCAGAAAGTTGACCAGGTAGCCTTGTCATTACGGGATTTCTTCCAGATTACTTGATAGATGTTAACTGGGGAACTGTTTGATCAGCTCTTACACACTTGTTTCTGAAATACTATTGAATACTTTTTTTTTTTTTTTCACGTAAGCTAATTCATAGTTTTTATAGCTAGCAAAATCTTTAAAATATCTACACCTGATACCAAACTAAGGGATCATGCTGGTGAATTTGGCTGCAATTCACAGATGCAATCTTTTGGAATCTGCCCCTGCTAGAGTAAGTATATACATATGCATTTCTTGTTTCCAGGTAGCAGAGTCATTCTCATAGCACCTATTTAAGTCAACAAATTGTTTAATGTCGTGAGCAGATATCAAAGAGAGTGAAATGATAGTTTGTAAAAGGTCTCTATACTGTGACAAATTCAAGTAAATCCCTTCTTTATTCTTGTTCAAACAATAAACTATGAAAAAAAAGTTTCCATTAATTTTAAAAGCTCATGCTTTCATGTGGGTTAACTGAATGTGAGAGGGTTAAAAAAAAGTAAACAAAAACAATGTATTATCTGTTACTTTCTATTCATGACCTGCTTTTAATTCTCAACCAATGCTCTCCTCAAAGATTCTTTTATAACAGGAAGACTATACATTAGGAAAGCTCAGTTACCATAAGTCACAAACTGGAACCAAGTCTCAAAATGACCTGAAAAATTTTGCCTAATTTAATTGACATTTAAGGTAGGAGTATGATAAAAAAAAATACACTGTGGAGCACTTTTTGAAATTCTTATTTTATTTGTATGTGTGTGGCTGACCAGATTTCATCTAATTTTGTTCAGAAGTTGCAAATATTTGATAAGGAATCTGTTTGGGAGGTTAAATGCAAAGGTCAGCCTATGTGGGCAGGTGCCTCTGCTAAAGTTAAAAAGCTCGAATCTTGATTTTTACTCTTTTTAAGATTTCTACCTTTTCATCCAAACACAATATTTCTAGGGTTTGTAGACAGGCCCATAAAAGTGAACAAGAAAAGGGGATTATTATTTTATAGCAGTTGTAAATAGAGTTTGGGGGAATAGTGAATACCTGCCTCAAGGAATCTTATAGACTTTGCCCATTTTTTATAAAGATTGATTCCTTTCCTCTCTCTCTCTGTCTCCCTCCCACCATCCCTCCCTCTCTCTCTTTCTCCTTTTTCTCATGTACACACGCAGACTTTGCTGGCAACGAATATTTTATCTGGTGGATGAAAATATCTTAGGGAGAATCTAAGTTGCATTAATAGTTTGCCATTCACATGAACAGGAAAATGATGTCTTACATTTCATGTAAGACATTAAGACTAATTACAAGATAATTGCAAGAAAGACAATAAGACACTCTCATTCATTTATTAAAATGGATCTTTAAAAAACCATTACACATTTTGTAGCGGACCCTGACGTTACCCTTTCCTTCTTCCAGCTCCAGCTCAGCTGTTTGGATTCTGCAAGATGTGTTGTACAAGATTTCTGCATCCTCTCAGGAGCCTGAGACCGCTGCCCGAGAGCATATTAAATATCTTCAACTTTTTAATAAACTAAAAATAAAAATAAAACTTCAGCTTTTAAAATAAAATGGTTTAAGTAGGCAATTACATGCACATCAACCGAAAGTAAAAAATCGTAAATATACCCAAAGAAATGACAGACTGTTGAATGTGGCTCTGCTGCCCCACTGTCACCTTCTTTTGTAATGCATTCCTGTATGCATTCATGTCTGAATAGTGATTCTCTCCCTGCTTTGCCTCTTCATCTTGGAATTTTATTAATTTTTGTTTTATTTCTGTTTATTGATTTATTTCTGTTTATTGTTATTATTATATTGTTATTATTCTGTTATTTCTGATTTATTTCTGTTTATTGATGTTTACCATCTCAATATGTTTATAAAATCAATCTCTTATCCTATATATTGAGATTGTAATGGACATTGCCCCCTCTCCTTGGGATCTCAGTGTCTGCTAGTTGGCAGGTTTCCAAGAACTATCCCTGATTTATAAATATGTCCTTCTCCAGAGACGGGTATTTTCTCATTACTGTTTCTGCCCATGAAGTAGTGCAATCAATGCCTGATGTTAATACTAACAATGAAGGTAATATAAAACAGCAACAAAAAAAGTATAACCTTTTTGGAAAGTGATTTCACATACTTGTAGGGTCTTAAAAATTTTATATATCTTGACTATTAGTAAACTATCCCAAGGAAATCATTCAGATTAGAGGAAAAGAATAATACCTGAAGATCTCCATTACAACTTTATCCTCAATAGTAAACATTTGGAAGCAGTTTAATGCCGACCAGTACATGTTACATCAATTAAAGAAAGGTACATTATGTCAATTAAATACATTTGATGTGTTTACTTAAATGGTATCTATGAAGACAGTGCAACAATACAAAAACATGTTTACTATGATAGCTTCCACACAAAACCATAAACTCATGTGTACAAACACAAATCCATATAGGAATAGTGAAATATGTAATAGAATACTGGAAAAAATTAATAGTTGGTTTAGAGTTGATAATAGAGTGTTATTGTGACTAATCATTTTTATTTGAATTTCTATTGGTATAATGCCATTTAGGTATGTTGGATGGGACAATCAATGGTCATAATTCGGGTATATCATTTTAGAGAAACATATAGTAAGCAAATTGTAACATGTAGTGTGCACAAGTTAAACACTGGTTATAAAGTTATCATCGAAAACATATGCAATTATAAGAAATATATAGTATAACCAACCAAAGCTTAATCATTGCATATCAGAAGCTACAGTAGCTTATTCATAGATATGTTCTTAAGGAGTTCATTTTTTTTTTTTTAACCACCATCTTTGTTCATTTCACATTTGATTAAATTCAAAACCATTTTTTCTGTTTTTTTTTTTTCCTTTTTCAAGTTGTTTGGTGACAAAAAAAGTGTAAGTAGATTTGGTAGTGAAATAAATATCACAGTAGAATTTCTAAATCTCTTTTTTCATGTACTACTTTGAAAAAAATCACATATTCACATAAAAAGAAAATGGAGTATGAAATTTTATATATAGAACTGCTTACATATCTTGATCATCTCCATGAATTTCCATGGACCTCCATAGACCCTGTCTTAGTCCATTAGGGCTGCTATAACAAAAATAACATACACTGGGTAATTTAAACAACAAACATCAATTTCTCTCAGTTCTGAAGATTGATAAAATCACCAGCAAATCTGGTGTCTGATGAAGGCCTGCTTGCTAGTTCAGAGATAGTCATTTTTTCCCTGTATCCTTGTTCGCATGATCAAAAGGGTAAATGAGCTTATTGGAGTCTCCTTTTATTTTTTAATTAATATATAATATATTATGTGTTTTAGGGGTACAGGTCTGTGTTTCATCAGTCTTACATAATTCATAGCACTCACCATAGCACATACCCTCCCCAGTGTCCATCACCCAGCTACTGCATTCCTCTCATCCCCCTCCATCCCAGCAACCCTCAGTTTGTTTCCTGAGATTAAGAGTCTCTTGTGATTTGTCTCCCTCTCTGGTTTTTATAAAGGCATTAATTCCATTTTCAGGTTTCTACCCTCATGACCTAATCATCTCCCCAAAGCCCCACCTTCTAATACCATCACCCTGGGATTCAAATTTCAATATATGAATTTGAGGGGAACACAAACATTCAATCCATAGGAGGTCATGAGTCAAGTTCACTTGCCCTGGACTTAGAAACTGAAGCACATGGAATTGTACAAATGTTCCTTGAATGCCTGCTATGGGTCAAAAACTATTTCAGATTCTGGTTATTCAATGAGTAAGTCAGATGAAATGCTTGCCTTGTGAATCTTACATTTTATTTATAGGACAGACAATAGGAAAATGCACAAGTAAATAAACACTATAACTTGAAAGAGTAGTAAATAATATGAAAAATAAAATTTTAAGACTTACAGAGTTGGTTCCTTTTCAGTCTTAGAATTAATAGGCTAAAATCATATAAAGTAATGATTTTACATTAAGCGGTACTATTATTATAGCCCAAAAAGTGTTTGAAGTGTTTAAAATATCTTTTTAACTTTTAAAAGTGTATTTATCAGTTATTTCAAACAGATGTGAAGATTGTAAACTTAAAAAGGCCTATGGAATGAATATAGAAAAAATCCTCAAAATTGTTTTTTATAACGTTAACTTGAAAATGTCTTAAATTATTACAGCTGAACATTATGAATCATTAATGTATATATCACAATTTGGAGTGTACATAAATTGAATACCCATGTTACTGTTTGATTGACATTTTACTACTTCCTCTTTTTATGGTTAGGCAAATACTTTCATATAAGTTTATAGTAGTTTTATATCTAACCCTATCCTTGGATTTATTGTAAAGAACTGCATCACTTATTTGACATCGTAAAAGATACTGTGCTATATAAATACCTCATTTTGATAAACACAAAATATATCCTCTGTCCACAAGTTTATATTTAGCACTGCCTCATACTTGTGTAAGTCAAGTGTATTGAGTAATGATATATTGTAGCTGAATTTTTAATATGACTTTAAAATAAGATGCATACTACAGTGGTACCATGCAATTCCTACACAGGAATTCAGAAGAAGGATCAGTCCATCTTGATGGTTCTGTGTATGGATTTGGGGCCAAACTTCTGAACTCGAAACCTGACTCTGCCATTTAATTCTAAGTAAGTTTGAGCAAAATTTGTATACCTCAGTTTTCTCATGTATAATATGGATAAAATATTAATATCTACCTCACGAGGTATTGAATGAGCTAATATTTCTAAAACACTGAGGATGATATATGATGTAAAGTAAATGCTACCTAAGTTTTAATGACAGTGATGGTAAATTTTATGTGTCAACTTGAGTAGACTGAAGAATGCCTAGGTAGCTAGTAAGACAGTATTTTGAGGTATGTCTATGAGCGTGTTTCTGAAAAAGATTAGCATTTATTGCATGAAGATACAAACAGAAAATAAAGGCAGAAGAATAGGAAATTCTCTATCTTCTTGGGTTGGGATGTCCATCTTCTCCTACCAAGAAACATAGGAGCTCCTGCCTTCAAACTCTGAGACTTAGAACAACCATCCCTCTGCTTTCCTTCAACCCCTTGTCAAGTCTTCCACATGGACTGGGAATGAAACTGTAAGATCCCATAGTTCTCAGACTTTCAGATTTGGGTTGAATCACACCAAGAACTTTCCAGCACTTGCATCTTGCAGACAGCAGATTGTAGGACTTCTTGGCTTCCATAACCATATGGGTCAATTCCTGTAATGAGTCTCCTTTTACACATCTCTATACATCCTACTGACTCTAGATATTTGGAGAACCTAATATGAACAAGATTTCTTTTTTTTTTTTTAATTCATTGTATCTGATCAAACTTCCAAGGGCAATAATACATAATACTTTGACATGGAAGCAATGCAAAATTCTGTGTATACTGGAGAATGATCAAATGGGAAACAAGTTTCGGGAAATAAGCTAGGGTCAGATCAAAGTTAGTGAGAATACTTAAAAATTAAATAGAAATTTACTATGTCACACATATTCTGTAATGCAGTTGCAACACAGAAAAGGCAACTATAGATGTTACTTGTACAAAAGATGAAAAATAACAATTTTTAAAAAGATTTTATTTGTTTATTTATTGGTCAGAGAGAGAGAGAAAGAGAACATGCACAAGGAGGCAGTAGCAGGCAGAGAAGCAGGTTCTCTGCGGAGCAAGGAGCCCGATGTGGGACTTGATCCCAGAACCCTGGGATCATGGCTGAAGACAAACCCTTAACCGACTGAGCCACTCAGGCATCCTGAAAAATAATATTTTTCATAGGAAAAAAATAATTGGGCCACCTTGTGAAGGCCAAAGACTAGAAAATCAAAATAAGGCTCTTTGAACCTAGGCAAATGATGAAAATAAGAACAGGACAAAGTCTTGAATTAATAGGGTGATAGCAAAAACATTTCAAGATAGCATGGCTAAAATGTAATATATCATAGTTTTATGGGTTTGTTTTTGTTGTTGTTGTTGTTGTTGTTGTTGTTGGTTTGTTTTTTCTTTGCATTTTCAGTCCTGGAGAAGATTGCATCATACATGTTTGTTAAATTATAGTTGTCATAATGGGTTCTGACCATTGACTATCAGAAGTGAGAGAGGAAAAAAGATTACACATAGATCTATAGTTTCTTTATGGGTATCTGTGGAGCCAATGATGTCATTGATTCTGAACATAGGTAGGGGAAAAGTCTTTGCAAGAGGAATGAGAAGTGAGGCTATTGAGCTTTAGGTAAGTTTGAAGCCTCATAAATCAGCATATTGCAGATGGTGCGTTTACAGTTAAGTAGCTCTCTTTAAATAACTAATTTAATTTAATTCACGTCGACAAGTTAAATTAACTTAATTTAACAATATGCTGATGATGTACATCCTCTAGTAGTCTGCTTTTTTACTAGGAAAAAATGGGTATATATATTAACTAATTTTAATTCAGAGTTCCTATTTTAATGGAATATATTACCGAGTGCTGTAAAAACCCAACCTGCTTCTGATGGGAAAAGAAATTTGGAGAGCAGAGAAAATCAGGAAGAAAATTTCTTTTCAGAATTATGCCTTCAAGACTAGTTGGGGAGAATAGGAAGATCAGAGGGGATAAAGAGAAGTCCAGACAGGCTTTAAGAGGCCAGGTTTTAAATGCAGCATAAACTAGGATTATAATGAGGATAATAGAATTTTGTAGTGCCCGCATTTATTTTTGTAGTGTGTTCTTTTTTTCTTGCTTTCTCCTTAAGTTAAATAAAAGGCAGAATTTCACTTTGATCCACTAAAAAGCTAGTTAATGATCATAATTTAGATGCTAGTGTAGGGCAATAGCTATTTATACAAATTATTACCCTAAGCACCTGCTCCAATTTTTTATGTATTATGCTAACAGTGTTTTTTGTCTTAATTAAAAATGTTAATTAGTGGTGATATAAACAGCAAAAGAAGAGCTGGTAACATATGCACAAGAATTCTACAATATGTGCATAACTTTTTTCAAACTGATGAACTAAGCATGAAAGCAATCTAAAACACTTATGAACAGTTGCACATTTTCAAGTAAACCTGAGATAATTCTCTGAGCATCAGATTAGGTTAACATATGATTGTTCTCTGCTTTCACATATTTTGCTTTGAGCCTAATTATTATACACTGCTGTCTTCATTTAAATGTTCTACATTTAGATTCCTAACATGCTTTTCCAGCATATTTTTGCACTTTGAATTTTGCCACCCTTGTCAACTCATCCAAAAACCATTTCCTAAATATTTAGAAATTTCCCCTTTAAAAAGCTACCACTCACACATTGGCAGGTGCCTGGATTGCCCATTAATAAGAAATGGGGGAAAAGTGAAGTAGGAGACTGATGATTTCTAAAAGAATAAGTAATCTTTTTTACATTGTCCTTTGAGGAAAAAAATCACAGGGTAAGATGCATTGTGCTTTTGTGCAGTTCACCTAGGGTTAGCATGATCATAGTGAAAAAATGAGTTTGATTTCTAGTATTGCCCTTCAAGTATCTAAAAACATATTTCCCCGAACAGGCCAACATATCAGGACATTTCTGGCTGCTTTGTCATCATATCGATCACTTCCCCACCCCCCTCCCCCCAAAAAACTGAGTAATTCGGTATAAATACACACACACCTATATACGTACGTACATACATACAGGAAGGATAAGGAAATGTTTTCTCATCTACAGAATGCCCAACATATATGTATTTGATATTTGATATGTCTTTCAAATGAACAAATTAAAGTGTTTCCTTTATTTTCCTTAGAAAGCTTATATCCTCTAGTATTGATTAAAAGTTTAATAACTGTAATAATGGATATGGTAATCCAATGCCCTTGTTTCAGCAACTTTCTATCTTGTTCAAGGGAGAATACAAAACAACAAAATCAATCAGTTCAAAATACATTAAGTTAAATACTTAATTTGTGGGCTCTTTTAAAAACAGAAATAGCCCACATATCTTTTTGGAGACAATGCTCTGTAATAGAAAGCACATTGGAATTTACGAGATCAAGTCTTCAGTCCCCTGGTCTTGTGACAAGTTTCTTCTTCCTCACTTATTTCTGCTTGAATATTATATTCTTATGGAGCCTTTCCTCAAAACCTGGCCCCAAGTGTCTCCTCTTAGCTGTTCAGACACATCCAAGCCTGGCACTATCATATCACTCTGATTCTATTTTCTTTGTAACCTTTTAAGATCTATGAAATTACTCTATTATTCTGTTGAACAGTCTATTAAAATAAAAGATCCATGAGAACAGAGACTTTGTTCTTTTTTCTTCTGTTTTCAGTTCATAGAACAATACCTAGCCCTAACTGAGTGATTTTGTTTAGCGACAGAACTGTCAGTAAGTATTGATGAAGAAACAGAAACTGACCTGGTAGTGAAGTTGGATGGATTCATCTTGACCTTGTTTACTCATCCAGATTTAGATTAATGAGAAATTAAAAGAGAGCTCTAGAATCTTAAAGACCTTTATTCCTGGCAACTTTCTTTTCTTTAATTATGTGGAGTAATACACAATCTTCACATCACTTATATTATTGGTTAAAACAAACCTGAGAGTGATGCCAACTTTTAGAATCATGAGTCCAAAAACCGTTGAACAAGTATGGTAAGGAACTGAAAATAACAACATGCCATGAAACAGGAAGAGGGACTTAACAGGCTTTATGTTTGAAGCTCTAATGCAGAAACTAGCTAACTTGGGGGCCATTATATATGTGTAATTTAAACTTCTATATACCTTTCATATAATTAAAGCATATTTATTGTTAGTTATTATGTATTGTATATACTTTATAATATATTTATGCTATTTATTATAATGCATTATACATAATTCAAATTTAAATATATATCTAATATAACATTCTTTCACTCACAAGGAGAGAGATAGTGGGAAGGAGAGAACATTTGAAATGTTAAGGATACTGTTTAGACGACAAATGTAGATGGATTATAGGAAAACATATTCTGGCTTTAATGGATGTTAACATTGTATCTCAAATTCATTATGCAAAATAGAAAACTTGAAAATATGGGAAGATGTCTTACTTTTCCACTCCCATCTCTACAAATGACTGGAGTCATTTGTATTAGGCTGATGTGGGAAAAAGATAGCCTTTTTTCTTTCTCATCTATTTTTTTTTCAGTAAGTCAGTACTATTTCTTCTTGTATTCCATGAGATTAAGAACCTAGGCAGATATTCCTTTGTTTTTTACATTTAAAAAAATCTTTTGTAAAAAAATGGTAAGAAAAAATCTGTGTATTTTGGGAAGGTGGTGTATTCTTAGTTGTGTAAGGCTTTCTGGGACATGTGACTGCCATATTGTATTTTCTGTTCATCCCACTTTTTATGGTTCTACAGAGCAAGGAAGTAGAAATATATGAAAGAAGAAATGACAGTACACAATTTGAAGGCAAATAATATATGCCCCAGTATATCCTAGTTATGAAACTGCAATTTGAAAATCAGACAAGTAAGCAACTAACTTGCAGATTGACTCCGAAGGAGGTTAATGGCCAGCAGACATAACTACATGACATTTACAAAAGTCACAGAACAAAGCTTCCTATCAGGAAGACATTTAAAGTATTTAAATTATGGGATGCAAGTTTCTGCTTAAGAATTAAATGTTATTGTGTTATCTCTCGGGCTTTTTTCTCTCTATTTTTCACTAAGCACTACATGTCTGCAATCTATCCATTATCCTGTGTATACATCTAAATCATAACTTCTAACTTTATAACACTCTGGTGTCATCTGCCACATTTTATCTATCCACACTGCAGATGATGGACAGTCAATTTGTTTCCAACTCCTTTCCCTGGCTAAGAACACTGTTGCAATGAATAACCTTGCACATGTCCCCATATGGAGCTTTCTAGAATGACTGCCAATCCCTACAATCTTACCAAGAGTGAGACTCACATTCCCACTAACACTTGGCATTTTCCAGCTTTTTTATTATTGTCAGTCCAATAGGCAAAGCCATATCTTACTGTTACTCTAATTTTCCTTTCTCTGCTTAGTAACGATTATGAATATTTTTCATATATTCATTAGTTCTAGTAGTTTCTTCTGCATACTGAGTTTTTATTTCATTACAAATGTTTTCTACTTTTGTCTTTCCTTTATTGATCTGCAGGAGTTCTCATCCTATTCTAGATCTGAATCTCTTGTCACTCCTTGACATCTAAATTGTACTTTCATATTCTGTTATACATCTTTTAATTTTCACTATGCTTTGGTTCCATGAACAGACAATAAAATTTTTATATAATCTGTTAGTCATTTCCGGCTTTATTTTTTGTTTTTAAAATTTCATGTAAGAGTCTATTTCCCACTCCAGGACAAAAGATATCATGAATGCCTAATTATGTATTAAGTCTTTAATCTAACTAGAATCCATTTTTATGCGTACTCTTAGAAAGGAATCTATTATTACTCTCCTTTGTATGCTAATCCAGTTTTCTATTGCAATATACTAAACTTCCTGAAATTTCCTTAATATATAGTGCTACTGCCCACCTAATAGTATAAATTTCCGCTATGACTCTGCCTGCTCTCTAATTTTTTTCAATGGTCTATGTCTCTTTTTTTAAGTAAATATGATTTATTATATGTTAATATCATGATTGTGATGTTGAGGTATGAAAGTTTGATTTTTGTCTCTCTGGGCAAGTCTCCCTCTTTATTCTTTTTATTTTACAAAGTTGACTTAGTTACTCATTGTCTTATATTTCTGTGTATATATGAGTAAGTTTATAGTCTTAAAAATAAAATTGCTATTGTGATGAACATTGAAATCATAGATTATTTTGTGTACATAAAGCATCTTTTTTATTATTAAGTTATTTAAGTAACTGGCAATTTTGTCCCTTGGGGGACATTTGGTAATATCTGGGCATGTTAGTCATCTAATATTTTGGTTGTTACAACTGGGGAGATGCCACTAATATCCAGGCAAGGATGAAAAAGCTCCCACAATGCACAGGACTGTCCTCTATGACAAAGAATTATCTGCTCCAAAATGTCAATAATGCTGAGGTAGAGAAACCCAGATTTAGATAAATTACCTTCTCTTTGTTAGTTTTAAGGTTTTTTTTTCAAGAAGTGCCAATTACCAGTAACATAATTCCTAGATATTTTATATTTTTAGTTTCTGTTATATATCTTAGCTTACTCTCATTGGTATTTCCCACTTTATTATTACTGCTATAGAGAAATGATACTCAGTTGGGCATGTGAACTTTTCACTTTATCTTACTAAATAGTTCATTTTAATCTTACTAAAACTTTAATTACATCTAATAGCTCATTGATTCTATTGGATTTTCTAGGGAAATTATTCTATCATGTTTAAATAAATTAAGCTTCTATTTTGTTTCTTTATGAATAAGATTAACTAGGACCCTGATTATAATGTAGCAGGACAAGTAATATTGGACACTCTTTTCTTAGTCCTAATGCTAAAGAGAATGTATAACGTGTCCTTATTAAGTATAGTATTTGCTATAGAGTTTGGTAGATAAATTCAACTTTTATATATTTAAGAAGTCTCTATTCTTCTGCTGAGCATTTTTATCCCAAAGAGGTAGCTTATCTATTTGTGTTGTTTTATTTTTTCTGACACAACTTATAAAACAATATGGATTTTCTCAATCTGTTAAGGTTCCCAAGTATACTAATACATATTTTTTTCCTATTACATATTTCCAGAGTCCTGGAATTAAGCATCTTTAACTGGAAAGTATTTATTAAATACATTATTAGAGTTGGTTACTTAATAATTAGCTTTGAATTTTGACATCTACCTTTTTTCAGTGAAACAGGCCTGTGCTTATTTTTGTTTGTTTGTCTGTTTTGTCTGGGTGTGGTTTTGGAAACATGCTTATAAGAGCTTTACTAAATTAATTGATAGATGAGATAATTTTTATTTTTAATTTTTAAAAGATTTTATTCATTTATTTATTTGACAGAGACCACAAGTAGGCAGAGAGGCAGGCAGAGAGACAGGAAGGGAGGCAGGCTCCCTGCTGAGCAGAGAACTGGCCTCGTGGGTGCGGGGCTCAATCCCAGGACCCTGCAATCATGACCTGAGCAAAAGGCAGAAGCTTTCACCCACTGAGCCATCTAGGTGCCCCGAGGTGAGTTAATTTTTAAGAAGATTTTTGTACAACTTGATTAAAAACACATTAACTATTCCTTGAAGGTTTGTTAAATATAACTCTTAAAACCAAGTATGTTTGAAGTTTTTGAAGGGAGTTCTTAAGTATGTATTTTATTTTCTTTAATATTCATATTCTTTCATGCTAACTTACATGTCATACTAACCATGATCCATAGATTTTAACAATATTTCTATTATTCAGTTCTAAATATTTACAGTTTTAACTCAACTGTGCTTTTGTAATATGTTATTTTATTACCAGACCATGGCCTTTAGAGTTCTTCTGTCATTAACTTCTAATTTTATTGTCTTATGGCATTCAACAACAGCCACATAATCACCACTCTGACAGAACATGCTGTCTGCTGTGGAGACAAACAACAAGCAGGTACAGTCAAAAGAACAGCTGCTGTACAGGGTAGTTCAAGAAGTCCTGTCTATGTATAGACCATTAATCCAAGACCTAAAGGCTAGAAATTACACATGTGAAGTCAGGTTAAGGATCATTATATGCATAGGGAACAACAAGTCATTACGCTAGGAAAAGTGGATTTTTCTTTGAAGAACTCAACGACTAAATATTTTTAAAACTATATATTAATTAATCACTGAGCAAAGGGAAGGAAGAAATGAAATGAAATTGAAAATACATTAACTCCATCTTGTAGTTCATAATACATTTGTCCTTACTGCAGTAGAAACCATTGAAGAGTTATGGGCTAACAAAGATATAAAACCGTTTGTATTTCAAAAACTTTATTTTGCCTGTTGTTTTCTGGCAGCCATAGGATGAACTGCCCAGATCAGCCTCAGGAAAGAGTCCCAGCTGTGAGGATTAGTAAGCAAACAGCCTCTACTAGTCAGCTACTTCAGGGTCTGCCCTCCGGAACAGAGAGCTGCCTCATTTGAGGTTATACCCTTCCCAGGGCAGTCCATAGCCCGGATAGAAAGGCCCAGACATTTCAGCCAACAAAGGAGACTCTCCATGTGTAATATTGCCCTGGGTAATTGAATTTAAATAAAAAGAGAGAGAGTGAGAGAAAAAACTTCTTCTGATCATGTCAGGTGTTTGTGTTTGTCTATATCTCAGCTCAAACTCTTCCAAGTGCAATCCTGCATTGTCCTGCTCCTTTTCAGCGGTACTGATCTCTCATGAACACTTTATAACCTAATCTCTGTCTGAGTCTGCCTGGGGAAAAACAATCTGCTGTGTGTTTGGATAATGGATTATAGAGGGCAACAGTGTCTGTTAGGAGATTATTATGACAATCTTGGTTAGAAAAGATGGAGACAGATATGTACTAAAAATCTACTTTAGTGAAATTCACAGTTCTCAATTCCAAAAGTTGATATTTGGCTGAAAAAGAAAATTGACTCAAATTGCTAACCTGTGTTTAACTAAATGACAATTTTTATCTTGAGTTTTTGCTCAGAACTGGTGACTTGCATCTCCAAAATTCAGGTGTTCTGTTTCAGATAGAATTTTATTTATGTGATGCCTTAGGTCTCACTCTAGTTTGATCTCTTTAAAGACAAAGTTGAATACCCTTAATGTTTAATTTGATGGCAAAGTAGTTTCTGTCTTACACAGTTCTATATTTTGTAAGATACATCATGTTAACTATTCTGCTTATATTGACTTACCATTGCTCTACCAGGGAAGAAAACAATTTCCATATCACTGGCATTTCATTATTTTCCCCTATAAATAAGTAATAGATGACTCATAATTGCTTCCTTTCTTAATTTACCAGTGTTATGTTATTATACATTCTTGTTCTCAGAGCAATTAAATTTTCTAAGAACTAACATTCATGTTTCTAGCACTATCTGTCCTTTTTAAAATCCCAATACTAATGTTATAATGGTCTAGAATAGATCTGTCTATGGATACTTTGCTTGAAAATATTTTTGAAAAAAAATCAATTCATTGATAAAAGTCCTGTCAAGATTAGTAAATGGGCCAGGAAAAAAATGCTTCTGAATATCAAAAACAGTGGAAATAAACTATGACCTCATGTAGATCAAGGCCGCTTAATGATGCAATCTCTGTATTTTGCAAGACATTCTTGATCATTTTACCATAGTATAATGTCATGGTCATGGCCTTCAAAAGTGACTTCCCAGAATTGTTGTTATTAGGCTTACAGAAGTTAGCTGATGTAATAATATGCACCAGTCTCCAGCTTCTATAAATATAAGAGTGTGGAGGAGTTATGTCATAGAAGGAGCCCGATAAACTTAAATATCCATCATTTTCCATTGAAATAGCAGTTGAAATTAAAAAGGTAGTGATCCTATAACTTCAAAAACGGTGAATAAGGTAGAACCCTAAAGAAATTCTAAAATACCATAGAATTACTATCTTCACGAGTATACATTCCATTAAGAAATATGAAATACATTTGTAAACAATTATGATATTAGGTAAATGGTTATAGCCAATCTAAGAGAGTTTCTAATAACTATAGAAAAACAAAATTGGTTCTGCCAGACGTTGGGATTTTTCTTTAGCTACATAACATAACCAACTTTTTAAACACTGTGGTATGGAAATCACTGTATCAAATGGACCTGTCCCATAGTGGAAAGACATTGCTGAAAAGGTCTGCCTAGCCAGAGGCTGCATTTTCAAATCTGCTTGTACCATGTGGGTCTGTGTTTCTGAGTTTTGGCCAATGGAGTGTGGACAGAATTGGTGTCTAAGTCAAGGTGGATCTTATCAAACTACTGTCTGATCCTTCACTGTCTCATTCTACATTGCTAATGACCAAAACCTAGAAGTCACAATTTTGAGATGGCAGAGAGTTTCTTGAGTATCTGAGTGATAATGTGGAATAGTTTAGTAAATCACATCATAGAAACTAATAAAAGCTTACTGACTATTAAGATAAATGTCAAGGTACATCATCTAGTAATTCTATTTGTTTATGAATGTTTGTGTATAATTATGAATATCATATCAGGAATATAAATATATGTGTGTATACACACACACACACACACACACACAATATCTGATATCTTCTTCAACTCTCCCCAAACTAATATTTTTTGTGAAGAGTGCCTAAGTTGAAATCCTGCAGAGATCTTTAATATATCTTGGAATGAGAACAAGTCACTTTTTTGCTCTTGCTTTTATGCTCCTCTGGTTTTCCTGTACCTTTCCATCCCCTACCAAACATCTTGCTAATCCAGAGAATTAAAGCCACTTCAGAATAGAAAACTTATTTACCTCTATATTCTCCTCAATGGCTAGAATAGTAACTGGTACCTAATAGTTCAATAAATGTTTTAACAAAAGGAATGAAAGTACACATAAATAAATAAATAAATAAATCATGAATTAATTTTGGTTACCTTTCTAGTTACAACCTGAGGATCAGATCATAGAAATGTTCTAGAAACCTAGCACTCTTCTTCACGTTAACAGAAGGGAGGTGTGGCTAACACCATGGCACATGCACTCCCCAATGTCCATCACCCAGCTACCCAAAGTATGAATTCTTTAAGGAGACCCAATGACTTTATTCTTCACTCCGACTGTTTTTTTTTTTTAATTTAATTTTTTTCAGTGTTCCAAAATTCATTGTTTATGCACCATACCCAGTGCTCCATGCAATATGTGCCCTCCATGATACCCACCACCAGGCTCATCCCACCCCCCCCAAACCCTCAGATTGTCTTGTTTGTTTTTTTGTTTGTTTGTTTGTTCTTAGCAGGAACCTACTGTGTTATGTTAGTCACATACAGTAAGTTATTAGTTTCTAATGTAGAGTTCCAAGATTCACTGTTTAGACATAACATTCAGTGCCCCATGAAATAGGAGATCTCCTTAATACCCATCATGGGGACAACCCATCCCCCATCCACCTCCCTCTGAAACCCTCAGTTTTTTTCTCGGAGTCCACAGTCTCTTATGGTTATAGTGGCCACTTTCTACCTTAGAATCTTATCTTTCTACCTCTAGCAGCGTTAAAGACAAGAAGAACTTAGGTATAAGCAGTCCAATAAGCTCAGTCCATACCTTAGAAACATAGAAGAGGTGCTAGTGTTCACTGATTTTTGAACTTGTCAGAAGGGGAAGCGCAACTATTGTGTGTACTTGCTATCAGTTATGTACGTGTAGTAAATCCTGAACACCACTGCTCCATCTCAACTGATAAAGTTTCTTAAAAACACTCAATTGTAATTTACTCATAACAATATGCTACTATGTTTTGTTTTAATAAGAGCAAGTTGTTTTCATAAGGCTTCGGTATCTGACGTTTATAACACAATTGTGTATGTGGATTACACATAAAGTAAAATTGCAGTGGACCAGTCCAGACCAGGGGTCAGCAAATATTTTCTCTAAAGGACTAAATAGAAGATATTTTGGACTTTGGATATCATAATGGCTCCATCACAACTACTCAGCAATGCCATTATAGTGCAAAAGTAGCCAGAGAAAATATATAAATGAATGGATTTTGCTATGTTTCAGTGAAACTTTATTTATAAAAACCAGCATTAAGTTGGATTTGGCTTATGGCCATAATTTGCCAGTCCCTGTTCTAGACATTTTTTTTTTAATTATGAAATGGTAATTGTCTGGTATGATGTATGGGTGATAAAATGTCACTGATCCTAAGGGGCAAATATGTTAGTTTTAATTAGTGAAATAGATTTTGTTGTTTCAGGACTATAAGGAAAGCTTTTTATTGTTCACAATATCTTCTGAAAAAAATAAAATGAGAAAACTGGAGAGTTTTACTCTATCAAGATTATAGAAGTGAGGTAATCAAATAACACTTATGACATCCTATGTAATGAAGCATAGACACCAGTTGAGAATACTTTGTTGCAGCTGCAATCCTGTTTGTCCTAATTACAAAAACCTTTTACACATGTTAATACTATTATAGTGAGGAAAGCTTCAGGCAAATGAAGTAAGAATTAATTAAATACAGAGAAATGCATGATTCGGCAAATTCTACCTTGGGGAAGTTCGGTGGATTTGTTTGAAGGGGTTATTGGAGTGGAGGAGTATATCATAAAAGGATGACAAGTTGTAAATAAAAGACATTGAACTTGGCATGGAAATTTACAAATATCTTCAGTAAACCTGTATGTCCATATCGGAATGGCCCTCAAATGGCCAGTTTAAACTGGGTATCAATGCACTTACCTTGCCTTAGCTGTTCACCTTAAGAAGTCTCCAGAAATGTCTCTTTCTCTCAGTTTGGTGGCTTTTGTAAATTAGCTTATTGAAATATTAGCCATAGTGGAAGCTTGCTACCCTGTTGTTCGCCCTGCCTATTGCTGCTAGCAGGGAAATCAAGTCATCCCAATGAACAGAAAAGAGGTTGAACAGGGAATCAACAGTAAATAATTAGCTTAACATTTACAGTTGCAAATCTGTCTTTGTCATCTAGTTACTCTGCACTAATCTGAGATGGAAAGTCACTAGGATAAAAACCCAAAGAAAATAAATTGCTGAACGGGCTAGGTTTTTAATTAATGAGATTCAGGAAGGCACACTATTAATGTATGTCTTCTTGAGTGCCCATGCTACCTTTCCTTTCAGCAGACAGTATAAAGCCCTTGGCTGCTAAGTTTTGCTGTTATATAGTGATAATTGAATAAATTATCATTATTTCAGGTCAGAGTTCCTTTTTGGTAACCTACCATGAATCTTAAAGGCACGGATAACATTACTGTATACAAAAATAGTGTTATTTCTCCTTTCAAAACTCCATGTTGAACTAAAATGTCATTGAGGAAATGACATGGTAGGAAAAGTACAACACTGAAAATCTTAAAAAATGTCTTCTCCCCTGTCTCTCCCTTTTACTGTGGAATCCTGTGAAAATCTAGTAACTCTTCAGGAACCACGTCTCCATTTAACTCAGCCAGCATTTCCTGGTGTGCACTATGTCCTTGACAATGTGCCCTAGCTACTGCCTTCAAGAAACTTAGCATCAAGTAAAAGACATAAATATAAGTGATATTCTTAAATTATTTTCCAACTCATATGATTTCCAAGGGTCTTGCAGTATATTCTCTTTCTCTCTCTTTTTTGTGCTTTTGCAATGAAAACAGCACTCACATTTATTTTATGAGTCTTAAAAGTGCTATCCTAAGAAAAAAGAAAAGAATTCTGATGAATTCATGTTAAAAAAGAAAGATATTATTTTGAAAGAAAAATCATGATGTAGCTGGCTTCACATACAAGTAGATGAAACAAATGTGGTGCTTCAACCCCAAGAATGGGATCGTTATGGCAAAAATTCAAAATTAAATAAACTGCAAAATGAAAATCCACCATGAAAAGCAAGTCAAAAGGGATAAATTCACATTTATAGAAATAAGATCTTATTTTTTTGGCATTAATACGTATGTATGAGAAAATTATAAAAAAATTGTTGAGCTGTTTTCTATTATTATGAAATATGTTTTCCACCTGAAATGATCTTTAAAAAATAATATACAGAAATATCCAAAAAGCCAAGCATTGCATCTGTGTATGTTTTAATTCACTGTTATGGTCAGGAAAATGAAATCTTCTATCAGTTATCTTACAAGAGAAATTATATGAGACACACAAAATTATTTTTTCAAAAGTCAAATAAGAATATGCTAAGTATCCCCCAAAATAACCACATTATGTTCCTGGCTAGCTCTAAATTCTTATCTACCACCTTCAAAGTAGCACAGACCCTCAAGAACTAAAAACACACAAGTCCTAAAAGTGAATGACTCTTGTTGCTGTTGGTTTTTGCTATTGTTGTTGTTTTAAGGGATGAGTTTCTATTGTGAATTGGGACCTCATATTCCATAATATGAAAATAAATCTGGAAGTAGAGTTGTCATGAGAAACATTGAGCTACTTCAAGGCAATTGTGTATGAAATGAGATTCCTTTATGTCTGTCACTGCTTGTGGGCTAACGCATATAATGTGTAGACTTGCATAGATATTATGAATCCAATGGCACTGATGTATTCCAACCTGTGATGTTACGGTATCAAGTCAAATGAGGATGTTTGGAGATTTGGTATAAAATATAACATGGCCTTTCAACTTATAAAATTAATATACAAATATAGTTACAAAAGTATACATTTTCCCTCCAAATACTCTAAATATTTATATCTTATTTTTTTAATTTTTAATTTTTTATAAACATATATTTTTATCCCCAGGGGAACAGGTCTGTGAATCACCAGGTTTACACACTTCACAGCACTCACCAAAGCACATACCCTCCCCAATGTCCATAATCCCACCCCCTTCTCCCAAACCCCCTCCCCCCAGCAACCCTCAGTTTGTTTTGTGAGATTAAGAGTCACTTATGGTTGTCTCCCTCCCAATCCCATCTTGTTTCTTTTTTTGAAAAGATATATTGTAGTGGGAAATGTATGTGTGTGAAAATATATGGATGGTTTAATGGATCAGAATGGGATGATATTGTGGTAAATTGGATTTCAAAGATACTAATAATCTTTAAACAAAAATAGGAAAGTCCTATTAGCTAATTGTCTATAGAATGATTCTGTTCATGTGGATAAGAGTTGCAGTCAGAGAGTTTTACAACCTGGAGTGAAAAACACTCACATACTTGATTGGTTATAATAATAATAAACATTCATTCATTCATTTCTACATTACTATGTGGTTCTTTAAGCCATTTTCTTCATGTTTTGAGGGTTACATTCAGAAACACAAGAATTTTAATTTCTCACTTTATGTGACTATGTGACTTCCCAAAACATTGCATATTATATAGCATACTTACAAAACTGCCATTCATGAAAAATTTAAGAAAACTTGTTATAATCTGCCAGAGAAAGAGAGAAAAGACATCTTTGCTGTTGAAGAAAGTCCCGACATGGAAAGAGAAAGAGATGCTTTTTATAGATCAATATTGAACGGGGTATGGGTAGGATTAAATCTCCCTGGGTTTAAAACTAAAGAACACTTTGTACCTCAATTTATTAAGATTCCTCTACCTTAGGAATCCTGTTAGAATGTTTACATAATCTCACTTAAATCCATGAAGCCATGTGAACGATGAATGATTTTACCCATTTTACAGACAAGTAAAGTTTAACAAACTCAAGCAGCTTAAGTAAGGCCTCATAGCCAGTAAGTGACAGAGCTGGATTTTGATTTCCAGATTTTTCTGAGAGTAAAGCTAATGTTCACAAAGATCCCCTATTTATGATTAGTCTCTCACAGTTTTGGACAAATATGGGAGGCTAAATGCCTGGTGAAAACAATGTATACCTTTTCATTGTATGGAGAAGTGGGTGGGTAACATATATCATCTCCTAAGGTAGAACTGCCTCTGAGAAAGATGTAGAGAAATAACTGAGTGAAAAATTTTCTGTACAAAATTTAAGATCATTTTCTGAAAGGAGAAAATCTAAACTCAAATACAGGTGTGAGAGTTTCCCAGCCTATTTGATGAAGCTGTGTTCTTAATCAAGAGTGTTGAGGGACTGGTTAAACCGCAAGTCAGTTGGAACAGTGTCTGAACAGGTGCAGCAGCAAATAGCCTGAAAATGAACATGACTCATTTCAGAAGTTTTTGATTATCCTGAATGCAGGTCCTTTCCAAAGTAGATTTTTTTTATTCAAATTTCTAGTGCTGCTATAGTTTGCCATATATATAAACACTGCAAACAGCACATAGAAAAGGTCAATTTAGTTGAGCTGAAGTCATTTCACTTGCTTACCAATTATTTCAGATAAAATCTTGGAAGGATAAAAAGAAGTTTTCATCTATGGCACAAGTTTATGTCCTGTATCCATCCTTATGATCTTTTTGGAGCTATTTGTCCCTAGAACGTAATAGGGTCAATATCTAAAAGTAAATTAAAATGGCCAATGGCTTCCTCATTTTAAAATATAAATGTCTGGGTCAACCCATTATCCATCTGAATGGGAAATTTGGGTCCTTGTACAAGGCACCACAATGTTTGCTCTTTTGAAAGGAATAACATTTCTCTGATGTCAGTGATACTCTCTGACTCCTGCAGTCTTAAAATAGGATATTATTCATCTTATTTCCTGTTCATGATTTTAACAATGATAAGCCACTGCAAATTGATCAACCACTGGAGAGAGAAGAGAGAAGAAATTTCTGTCAAAGGAACTTTACCTTTCACAGTATGCTTCAAACACACTACACCCTGAAACTATTTCCTGATGGGGATTTAAAAACAACTCATGGAGAAAGATTTAGCTAGTCTGATTGATTTAGGACACTCTCTAAATTACCATGTATGCCCAGAGAATGATTAAATAAATTGCCCTGATTTTCTTTGCAATCTCACTCATCTCAATTCGCAGTGTTAAAACACGTGTGAGATGCTGGCAGTCCATGCCACACACAAGGAAAAAAAAAAATCTGTTAAACTAGAATCAAAAAAGAAACACAGAGTAGAAAGTTTATATTTTTATACATTTCATGTTTTGTTAACTTGAGCTGCCAAAGATCAATGAACTATCGCCTCCTGGGGTGGTGGGGGTAGAGTTTTGGACATAAATGTGAATGGGTAGATAGATTTCTTGAGAATTACCATAATCCAACAAGGGAAATACCTATAAACCAGTAAAAGCATGTTTTAAAGTAGCTTTTTGAGGACATATTAGTAAATTCTGAGAATTCTAATACTCCCTTCCAGGATCTTTTGTTTTGTTTTGTTTTGTTTTTGTTTTTCACATGATCATACTTTCAAGAATTTTTAAACAATTTAAGTGACTCCATTAGTCTTACACAAAAATTCTAAGCAACTGGCATGACACACAAGGATACTCTCTCAATCTGCTTGAATAGGTTAGTGGAAAGGGCTTGCATCTTGAAATCAGACAGGCTTAGTTTTAAATTTAGTGCTGATATTTGATAATAATTAATTTTGAAAAAGTGGCTTGAAGTTTTTGAGTCTCAGGTTCCTTATTTTTAGGACAGATTGAAAAACCTCTGCATAGGATTCTTGTAGAGAACACATCTCACACACATTTGGTATCTTTAAAATTGTTTATTTTTCCTTCACTGCCCCACTCCCTGTTTTTGAGTTTAGTGTAGTTTATTTTCAACTCTTAGTTTCTTTTTTTTTTAAGTTTTTATTTATTTATTTGACAGAGATCACAAGTAGGCAGAGAGGCAGGCAGAGAGAGAGAGAGAGAAGAGAAAGCAGGCTCCCGGCTAAGCAGAGAGCCCGATGTGGGGCTCAATCCCAAGACTCTGGGATCATGCCCTGAGCTGAAGGCAGAGGCTTTAACCCACTGAGCCACCCAGGTGCCTCTCAACTCTTAGGTCTAATGTTCTTACTCTCTACCTTCCAACAAATAGCTAACAACATTTTTGTGAACATGTTAAATGTTTTTATATCTCTCTAAAGTTACTCTCCTTTCTTCTTTGGGGGGAAATAGACTTCACTACTTACTAAAACTTTTCCCATTGCCAATATCAAATTCCAGCTCTTCAATGAAATCTGTCTTGAATGATGCAAATATAAGTCATCTTTCCTTTGAATTAGTCTCATGGCATTTTAAAAATTCCTCAATTAATAGACTATGGTACTATAAAAATTATTTTTATTCTCTAACTTTTAGTTATAATGTGAATTTTGAAACTTGGAAATAAGATTTTTTTTATTTTTTATCATTACTAACAAAAATATCCTTTATAATAAGAAAAAACTCTGTTGTTTGTGCTTGTTGGCTCAATAACAAGTTATTGAGAATACACTGATTACTTAGAACAACTGATTACCCATAATTTGTGTGGATCTTAAATTCTGTGATCTTTGTCAATACAGTTGACCCATGAACAACATGAGTTTGAACTGCATGGGTCCACTTACATGTGGACTTTTTTCGATAAATATGATACAAGATTTTAAGTGTAGTCTCTTCCTTATGACTTTTCATAATTTCATTTTCTTTACTCTAGCACACTTTATTATAAAAATACAGTATAAAAAACTTTAAACATACAGAATATGTATTAATTTGTTTATGTTACCAGTAAGCAGAAACACAACAGTAGGTTATTAATAGTCAAATTTTGGGGGGAGTCAGATATTATATATGTGTTTTCCACTGCACGGGGGGTTGATGTCTCTAACATCCGCATTCTTAAGGGCTAAGTGTAATTCTTTTATAATGAAATATTTTAGAAAAATGTACAGAAAATAAACTACTTAATAAAGCTTGCACATGGCTTTTCTGTTTAATGGTGAAAATGTAGTTCTTAGTTTTGAATAAAAATATGAATAATATAATTTCCTATAGATAGTACGAACACATAATTAACTTATATCTGAAACTTTTTTCAGCTTTTTAATCTTCTTACAGGTAATGAGAACATCTTAGTTTGTGTTTTTTCTTCTAATGTTACTTAGCATCCTTTGTATTGGAAGAGCTCTCAGTCAAGATTGAGAAACTATCCTCAGTCCTAATAAGTGGAGTATAGGCTTAACAAAAACCTTTGCTCTGCATGGACATTTGTCCTTTGGTTAACTTTCTAAATCCTGGAAACAGAAAAAGATATGTGTCAATTATGTTACTCTACACTGTTGCTTATGTTAAAAATTACACTTGCACTGGGAGAACTATAAACTGCCGGAAGCTCCTTGTTTTGCCTTTCTCTGAGGGTGGTGACTCCTCTAAAAGGGTCCGTCAATTGTGGAACACTAGAAGCTAGGTCTATAAAGTTGTTCTAAGACATAGCACCCTTTCTGGCGCACAAGATGTTTAAGTCAAAGATGTTTTCGTATCCACTAGTGGATTTTTAACCTTTGCACTCATCCATGGCCCATGGAGAAGGTAGCGCTGAAAGTGCACTATGCCTTCCTATAGTTGCATTCGGAGTGATTTGATATTGCTCCTTTGGCTAACTCTAGTTCTTATGTGTTCTTCAGAGTTGTGGTCTTCTGATTTTGAAATTTATTGTAGCTCTGATGACTAGCACATCACGTTTGTAACTATCACCAGCGTATTTTGAGCAAAGGATTTAGCAACTCTGAACTAAAAATAGAGGTTTTAGTTATATAATTGATTTCCCATTCTAGAATTACTTTTAGATTTTATATTTTCCTTTAAATTATAAGTATTACTTTCATTGTTGAAGAATTTAACATGGTAACACTTTTTAAATCTATCCTCAATTTAGATGTCTATTAGCTCAGTATCGTCTCTCATGGTTTCTATTCCTATGAAAGCTTTTGGTAATATATTTCAAATTTGGTTATTCAAATGACATGTAAAAGGAAAACACAACATTTAAAATATAGTAATTATTTTTATCTGAAAAACTTAATTTTATTTTCAGTGCTTAAAATATCTTTCTCAAAATGTATTTTATACTGTAAAAATTATTTTGATACATTAAGTAAAAGCATTTAGTTGTGAGCTTTTTGTGTTTATCAAATCAGTTAGCAAATCCATAAACAACAAAAATAAAGTGTTTAGTTATATAACTGATTTCCCATTCAATAATTTATTTTGCTTTTATATTTTCTCAGTATTCCAAAAACAAGTATTCTGTGTAAAAATTAATAAATTTTGCTTATATTTGCAGGACAGGTTATTTCTATTGCTTTACAAACATAATACTCCTCTGACCATGCTAAGCTACATTTTTCTTTTAAAGAAAAAATATGCCTTAATTGCTAAAGTATGAGTCAGTAGGAGAAAATATTTCCACTGATTTATTTTTCTAACACATGAAGTTGAGTAATCAAAGTGTTTGCTCTTCTTGGTGGGAGGTGGAGGACATTAATTGTTTCTTCTGAGAAGTATATATTATTATTCAACACTAATAAAAATGAAAAATGTTTTGATACTTGTGGCAATGGAAGGTCTATGATATTTTAAGTTCAAAATTAGTGCTTCTAAAGTCTTTCCACTGTAACAGTTACTATTATAATGTGTGTATAGTGATTTATGCTTTTCTCATTTTTTCAATAATGAACACTTTAAAGTTCATTCTTGATAATTTTTCAATAAGAAGCCATTTAAAATAGAAGTTCCAATCTTTTCCCCTTCTCATAATGAGATTATAACTCTAGAGCAATAGAATAACTAATCTCCTTAGGCCCAATTATATTAGTTGAGTGCTGAATGTTTCTGACAGTAATTCTATTTGTCACACAGGAACAAAGGGAGGTCACACAACCAACCTGGGAGGAGGATGCTATAATCATGACAGATTTGCAGATAAGGAAATAGAAGATTTCATAGAGTCAGTAATTTGTGCTGGATCACATGGCTCAGGCAAGGAATGAATATTTGAACGCAGGTAGTTTTATGATAAACTACAGTTATATTTTTCAATGAATTCACACTATGTGAATGAATTGTTGGATTTAAAAAATAAACATTTAAAAATGAACATTGTTGCCAATCCTAACTACTTTTTTTGGGGGGGGGGGGTAAGATATTATTTATTTATTTCACAGAGAGAGAGAGAGCGCACAAGCAGGGAGACAGAGAAGCAGGCTTTCTCCTGAGGAAGGAGCCCAATGCAGAGCTTGATCCTAGGACCCTGGGATCATGACTTGAGCCAAAGGCAGACACTTAACCCATTGAGCCACCCAGGCACCCCAATCCTAATTACTTTTAAAATAAAGTCTATGTATATTCACAATGCTGTGAAACATATCTCCAGAATTTTTCCCCTTACAAATCTGAAATTTTATACCTACTAAACAATTGACAAATAACATTATGTAAGTTTAAAGTATATAAATTGAAGTTTAAAGTATACATACACACACATAATGGATATATAAATATTATATATATATATATAAATGGATATATAGAGATAATTGTTATCATAAGGTTTGTTAACATATCCCTCATTTCATATAATGTTTTTTTGTGTGTATAGTGGGAACATTTAAGATCTACTCTCTTAGCAAACTTCAAGTTTATGTAATCCAGTATTGTTGCTATAGTGGCCACATTGTGCCTTAGATCTCCCTTATTTATCTTATAACTGAAAGTTTGTATCCTTTAACCAACAGCTCTGCAACCCCCATCCTCTAGCCCCTGGCAACAACCAATCTACTCTGTTTCTATGAGTTTGAGCTTTTTAGATTCCACATAAAATAAGATCATACAGTACTTTTTTTTCTCTGTCTGACTTGTTTCACTTAGCATAATGCTTTCATGGTTCATCCATGTTGTCACAAATAGCAGCGTTTTCTTTTTTATGTCTGATTTCTATTTTTTCAGTTTTTATCTCTTTGCTGATATTCTCATTTTATTCATGCATTGTTTCATTGATCTCACTTGTTGTGTATCTGTTTTCTCTTTTGGCTCATTGGGCATTTTTATGACAGTTATCTTAAATTCTTTTACAGGAAGCTCATAGATTTGTTTTTCTTTAGGGTTGGTTTCTGGAGTTTTATTTTGTTTCTTTGATTAGATGATGTTTCCCTGTTTCTTTGAATACCTTATAATTTTTTTTGCTGGGAGTTGGGCATTTGAAAAAAAAAAAAAATGTGATCCAGCACAAATTACGGACTCTATGAAATCTTCTATGTCCTTATCTGCCGGACAAAGTCTCTAGGTCCTGACTTCGTGCAGGGAAAGTCTTTGCCTGGCTGAACTTCTGGGACCTTTCAAAACTTTTCTGGTCCCCAATACCCCAACTTTCTCCCCATTTCTGTCTGCAAAACTACAGCTTGGATGTGTGTTGGTACTCACCTGTTTCCAGCAGTTTGCAAACTCTGCCATGGATTCTGTCAGTGCTCTGTGTCAGCTTGAAAAGAAATCACTCCCCAGAGCAGCCTGGGGACAAGGTGGAACACTAGATACATAGTCAAGTGTTTTGTTTCCATCCTAAAGGAAGATCACCAATATTGAGAGTTTGAGACTGAGTTGCTCTGCTATGCTACGTAAGGAAAGGGGCAGAAATGATGTGCCAAATGCAGATAATATTCTTAACTTTTCATAGGACTCCCTTCTTGGTTTTATAATGGTCTATGTGCTATAGCTTCTCACTTGGTCACTGGAGTTCTGAACAGAAGTCCAGATTGTTGTCATTTTGGTATCTTCATGGGGGAAGAAGTAGATAGTTATGGTAAATAGCTTTTCTTTTGAGGGCTTTTTGTTCAGTCTTATTTTTAATATGATTGTGTTAATATAAAAAAAAAAGTGTACCTAGTCTAGTTTAAATGGACAGGTTTTATTTATGAATTTTTTACTTTCCTCTATTGGGCCTACATGGTTTTCTCATATATGTTATAAATACAATCAATAAATTGTCATTCTCAAGGAGCATCATTTGGTATGCTAATAACTTGCAAAGAGTATCATCTCAATAAGTTAAATATATGAGAAATTAATGATTTATCAGGACAATAAATATAAGGCATAATCTACTAATTTTATAGGGTTTTTTTATTTTTCAAATGAATCAGTTGTCAGAATACTGAAAGTAGAGATGGAATTCAATGCTAAACAAGACTCACATATTTAATCTTTCCATTTGTGTTAGTACTATGAATATATTGATAAATTTCCAACATGGAAAAATGGAAAGAAAATATCTGGGCAAGTTAGAACTGTGAATTAAGTTGAATTTGGCAACATTCTTAACCAAATTTATGAAACTTAAAGAATTTCTACCTATTTGGCTGAGGTTGTCTTAGCTAAATATATTTCGATGATATATGAACTTCTGAATACAAATTCTATAATTTTTATTATTAATGTTAGTATGCATTTGTACCTCTCCTTAAAATAATTTATTAATCAAACTGATTTTAATATAGTATCTAGAACCTCACTCAAGTTAAGGAAAGACATAAACTTGCAAAAATATAGTTTCTGTTCAAAATGAGAATATCACTGAGTTCATCCCATCTGCTAAAGTACAATAACTTGATATTTTAGCTTACTATTATTTATTTACTTATTTACTTACTTACTTGCTAATCATTCCTAGAAAGTTTCCATCAGGTTTTATTTGTTATTGAAAATTTCTTATGTACTCTCATGAACTTCTAAAAACTAGGTGTCACTAAAAGGAGACAAATGTCCTAAGTCAGTGAATGCACCTGTCTGGTCCTGACAGTGTCATAGAGAGGTGTATGAGAAATCCAGTTTTCGTCCTTTTACTTTCCCTTTTTGAAGTAACTAATCCTGTTCACTAATAAAAGAAGGAATCACGGTTTTATTTTTCATATTCTTTTCTACAGCTTCTGAGGGTCCTTTTCTGTTCTGGCAAATTGCATTACATTTTCACCACTCTAGACATGCGAAAACTACTGGTCTTTCATGTGTGTGATGCAATGAAACTTGGACTTCAGATTTCCTGTTCCATTTCAGCAAAGTAGAATGGCTTGCATTCCAAATCCTGCTGGTTTATTTTGTATAGCTGAGGTTAAAGGTTGTTACTTTTCTCAATCTCTTCTAGACACTGCAAGACTGATTGCCTTCACTTAGAGAGCACATTTTCTGGTTCCATTAACTTTGGTGAGGAAATGGTGTAGGAGGTAGACTGTTGGATCCTAATAGATCTTGATCTCAATACCAAAACACATGAAACAATTTTTAGAAAACACTGATGTTTGTTGCAACTTTATGTGTCATTCTAAGTCCTTTCCAGTTTCAAGGATATTATAATAAATTTTAGTATAATATGTATTTGGGGGTAGGCTAAGTAAGGATACTGTGGCAGTGGTGGCATTATTCTTCTCTTTAGTTCTATATTTGTAGTTGAGAGTGATTCCAGTGTCCCATAACAAGAGCATCTAATTTATACCCTTCAGGAAGAATAGGTAGGTTTTCTTAGGATGAAATTAGCAAAATACACAATAATATGCATGGAGTGGTTCTTAATCAGTTTTTTTTGCATAAAAGAATAAAGTGTCATATTGAACCTCTTCAGTTTAAATTCCAAAGCTTTATTACCATTTAAAGCTGTACTATTTTCAATATATAAATAGTTGTAAAATTAATTATTTCAGAGGACAATAACAAATATAAAACTGAATGTGTCTATTTTTCAATACTTACTTTTTGCTCTCTCTTATAGATTTTTTAAAAAATATTTTATTTATTTATTTGACAGACAGAGATCACAAGTAGACACAGAGGCAGGCAGAGAGGGAGAAGAGAAAGCAGGCTCCCTGCCGAGCAGAAAGCCTGATGCAGGGCTCGATCCCAGGACTCTGGGATCATGACCTGAGCTGAAGGCAGAGGCTTAACCCACTGAGCCACCCAGGTGCCCCATCTCATTATAGATTTGTTATCACTTATTGCATTCTACTTTTCCTGTTTATACATGTCTCATGAACAATGATTTTGGGAACTTTTTATTGTAAAACAGTTAAATATAGGCATAAATATAGAGCATTATAAATGAACTTAAATATACTCATTACTCATCAGTCATCAATTCAAAACCAACTTTGTTTCATGTCTATCCTCACCAAATTTGTTTAAAGCAAATTCTCAGATATTGTATCATTTAACCCATAAATATCACAAGACACCTTTGTAACCTGTATATTAATTTTAAAAATATAATGAAAATTACATTATTAAACTTTCACTATAATAAGAATTGTTTGATATCACCAAATAAGCAGTTAGTAATCTAATTTTTTAATTGTCCTATAAATACTTTAAAAAAATGTTGGTTTGTTTGAATCAGGATGAATGGGTACATTAGATACATCAATACATTGAATTTTATTGATGTATCTCTAAAATCTCTTAATCTACAGATAATTAACCCTCTTTTGGTTTACCTTGCAATATACTTATTAATGGAACTAGATTATTTGTCCTGTATAGTTTAGTATATTGTGGGTTTTACAGATTCTTTTCCCATAATGTCACCTAACATGTTCTCCTGCTATTATTATCTTTCTATAAAATAGTAAGTAGTTGTATCTAAAAGCTTGATCTGATTCAGCTGGATTTATTTTGAGAAAGGATATAATACTTCTGAGTGTTGTATGGTACTGACATCAGAAGGCACATAATATCCAGTTGTCTTTTTGTGTGATCTTAGTGGCTACTGTGGTCATCATTTACATCCATTATTTCTCTAGGGATTTAAAAATGTCATATTCTAATTTTAGCATTTTCCCCTTAATTTATAAATTCATAAATACAAAAGTATAAAATTTTCTTTCATCAAGTATTTGGCTGTGCTTGATGTATAGACAGTGGAGAAGAGGCAAAGAAATGTTTGATTTCCCCATTTTTCCTTATTTATCAATTTAGAACAGTAATTTGGTGAATTTGTACCCTTTAATGGTGAAAAGTTAGTTTAATTTTAGTTTCTATTATTATTTTTTTTAAAGATTTTATTTATTTATTTGAGAGAGAGAACGAGCAGAGAGAGTGGCAGAGGGAAAGAAAGAAGCAGACTCCCCGCTGAGCAGGGAGCCTAATGAGATGCAGGACTCAATCCCAGGACCCTGGGATCATGACCTGAGCTGAAGGCTGATGCTTAACTGAATGAGACACCCAGACACTCTGATTAGTTTAATTTTCATTGGCATTATGAAATCATGGATTTTAATTTATTTTGTATGTTTCAATTAATTTTAGTCATTATCTTATTGATATTTAGTAGAATATATTATTTGTTTGCCACTATTCATTCCTTCTCCTCAGTTGCTATCTTGATTGATTCTTCCCTACCTTCTCTCTCTCTTTCTGGTAGACTTGGGGTTTATTCTCTTAAATTACTGTGGCCAATGGGAAGTGAATATGCTGGACTTTTACTGTGTTCTAGCATAAGATTTTAAAGGCAATGGAAGTTTCTGTCACCTGTTCATTTTCTATTCTCATCCTTCATGGGCTAGAATGACTAGAGAAGCATTTTTTCATTTTATGTACTTATGACGTCCCCACCCCCATGGGGTGTATATGCAAGCATCCATTCTCACTAAGTTCCATACTGTATCAAATCAGCCTTTTACCTGGAACAGCCATGTTGCTTAAAACATCATTAATATTGGAGCTTTATAGTAGAAAAGAATGGGTAATAGTATAGGTAGTAGCATAGGCAACTGAGGGTGTTTGCCCCAGGGCATTAACTGGAAGGCAGCAATTCTACTTACTAATAAGATCAATCTACATGGGTATGCAAAGCTAGTATTCCATTATAAATATGAATGTACAATGAATGTATTTAATCATTTCTGATGAATCTCTTGGACTTTATTGTCACAAACAATATTTCAATAGGCACCTTTGGGCTGTCAGCAAAATATATATATATATATATAGATAGATAGATAGATATAGATATATAAATAACTATATAACTATATATAAAATAATTATATAACTAGTTATAGCTATATAAATATATTTATTATATTATTTTATTATATATTATATATGTAATCAAAATTTTGAACACTTAATAGTTTGAAAGGTAATTCAAAAAAAACTCTACAGAAATTTTGCACTAATGTATACATTCGGCGATAACACATTACATCAGCCTTTCTCCCAATTTATTATTTTAACTTCTATATGTATAACTAAGGCACTTTTTAAACATCTTCTTGTGTATATATGTAGGGCATTTTTACTTATTTTGTAACCCGCCACCTTCTATCTTAGAAGATTCATATTTTGTTATTTCATTGTAGGGTTTGTTTGGGTATATTTTAAAGAAAATATGGAAATTTCATGGTAAAAAATAAGTAGATGAAAATAGGTGAAGGAATTTTTATAAAGAGGAAAGTGAACTTGCACTATTAGATATTAATGTTTCATAAAACTTGTGTCTGTTGGCCCTTTGGATATCTTCTTTGGAGAAATGTTTGTTCAAAATGTATTCTGCCCAATTTTTAATTGGATTATTTGTTCTTTACAAGGTTTCCAACAGCAACCTTTTGACAAATGCAAAGAATACCTCTTTGTCTCCAGTTCACTCAGTCTCTCAGTCTCTCAGCATCATCTCATAACTTTTTTGAAAAATGTTTTGGCTTCAATGGCACTGTACTCAACAGAATTATTTTCTGGGTCTTTGGTATGCACTTTTCAGTCTCTCTCTCTCTTTTTTTTCCCCTCCTTCCTATACGTGAGCTCCAAAAACTGTGGGGCCTCAGGAATTAGCATTGATCCAATTTGCTAATGAACTTCCCCAAGAAATAGATCCTGTTTCCATAGTTTAATATGGCATCCGTATGCCAAAGATTTCCTAACTCATAGCTCTGCATTTGGCCTGTCCCTTAAATTGAAGAATTTTTTACCTCACTCCTCATTTAATATCTGCATGTCTAAAAAACATTTCAAAATTTATTATGACTAGATAAGATGCTAGATAAGTCTTCATTTTATGCTCTGAACTCTGTTGTAACCCAACACATTTTGGGGGCGGGGGGGTGGGGAGAAAGAAAGAAAAGAAAAAAAAATCACTGCCCCAATAGCTTAAGACATAGACCAGTTTCCACCTCTGATCTTTTACTTTACCTTGTCATATTCTATATGCAATACACTCACAAAAACTATTATATGCACACCGAAAATATATCCTGATTATCTTTGTTTATCCTCATCTCTGCTGTCAACATCATCCCACATATGAAAATTGCTGCTAAAAGATCCCCATTTACACATTATCTGGAGAATTGTCCTTTAACCAACAGAGAGAGCTCAATCAAAAGATGTCTGGGAGATTTTGCCAGTCATGGCCAGTGACTTACTGATATGAGATATAAAGTTATAACCCATGACTCAGGGAATATAGAGATCAAGGAGCAATTCATAAGCCAGAGCTACCTCTGGGATCATAAGTTTAGAGTACCCCTGAAAACACCTCTTTGCCTACCTTCCTTCCCTGTCCTATCTTGCTTCACTCTTATAGTTTTCTCTAAAATGTGCTTCCTTGGGGCACCTGGGTGACTCAGTGGGTTGAGCCTCTGCCTTAGGCTCAGGTCATGAGCAGGTCCTGGGATCAAGCCCCGCATTTGGCTCTCTGCTTGGCAGAGGGCCTGCTACCCCCCCCCCCCCCGCCTGCCTCTGCCTACTTGTGATCTCTGTCAAATAAATAAGTAAAATCTTTATAAAGAAATAAATAAAATGTGCTCCCTTAGTAAATGCTCTCTGACACTGTTTCTAGAGAAACTGACTTGAAGATCAACTTTGACAACATGGTCAAACAAAGCTCAAAATGATGTGAGAACACAAAATCGGGAATAGTTGTTTTCTGTGTTTGTTTGCTTGCTTGCTTTTTTGCTCTTTTGTTTTGACAAAAACTCTAGATATTTGACTCAGTTCTTTATTTAGCCAGGTGAAAGGTATTACCTAAAAGAAATAACGTTTTTAAAGTAACAGGGGCAGCAAAACTACCACATTTGGGGAAAAGAAGTTAAGTTTAGTGGGTCTGGGAGTAATGTGGCAGGAAACTGGAAGACATGGCATGGAAGTGAAGTTAAGGGAAGCTTGAGAAGCTGCATGAAGCAGCAACTTGGAAATTGTTTAAGCTGTTATTGACATGATTAAATGTGTAAATTAGCATGATACTTGGTGGTTCCTTTCTGCTCTAGTTAGGGAGTTCCCAGAAATATTGACATCCTAATTCAGAAACAACCTTGCCCTGAAACCACCATTGGCAATATCATTAAAACTCTTGCTTCTGACATTTCTATTTCATGTTTAATTTGGATTTGTTCACTCCAGGTCTCATTCCATCCATTCATATGTGTGTGTGTGTGTGTGTGTAGTGTGTGTAGTTTGTCTTTGAGGATGAGGCTTTGTTGTTTAACTTTTTATTGTTTTGTTTGGTTCTTAAACAGCATTTTCAATGTCCCATCTGGCACCTTGTGTACTAAACAATAAATAGCAAATATTTTTTTGTTTTGTAAATATTTTACATGTTTTAAATGATACCACCACCATTAAGTGAATGCAATAAAACAGTTCTTACACTATCTCAACAATATTTTAAAAATTAAAAGTATCGGAGTAAGAATTAAAGAAAGGAATGATCTAGATGGTCTTTCTAACAGAATTATACCTGTCACACACACACACACACACACACACAATAATTTTTCCTAATCTTTCCTAACCTTTGAAGTATGTGCCTAAGTATTTTTCTCATTGATTTTGCATTAGGGAATCCAAGTTGCAGACTTCTAATCAGCTTTCTGGAATGAGAATTAAAAGTCTCTAAGAAGTTTATCACCACAGCTGAGAACTTTATTCAGGCTTGATTCATGCTTAATCCTGAAGATGCCATAGGTTACTTTTATCTACCAACCTTATTATTTTCCTTAATAAGGATCTTTCAACTGATCTGTAAAATTAAACAAAGAAGATGATGTCTGCATGTGCCCCATATTTTCATGACAACTCACTTAATATATCTTACCACTTCTGCTATTGTCATAAATAATTACTTGAAACACATACCTTGCATGTGTTTAGATTACTTGAGGGTTGTCTACCAACCATCTCTAAGGCAAGGCCAAGTGCCTCTGCTCCAATGACATAGGACATGTGTATGTGTGCACATATGTGTATGTCCACCATGTGGTGGTGATTACGGTTATTTTTATTGTTGAAATGCATTAAATTAAGTGGAAAAAATTGCTCTAAACTAGTCCAAGGAAGAGCCTTATAAAATTAAATAGTGTATAGAGTAGCTTTGGATATCATCATCTTTAGTATAGAAAAAAATATAAGAAAATTATGGATAAGATAGAATTGAAAGTAGGAATACACTGAAGAAGAAGTGTTATTCTGGCTTATGATCATTTTTGTTTTTTCCTTCATAAGCCCTTAACTTCTCTGCATTCACTGCCTCATCACATACTTGAGGCCTTCTTTGTCCAAAGAAGAACAACTAATAAATAAATAAATAGACAACCTAGTGGTAATTAATATATTTGTTTTCTTTCAGATTTATTATAAAAACTGATACATAAAAAGTTCTGACAGGAGTTATACATTCTGGAGAAACTTGGAAAAAATGGGGATTTCTCTAGGTTGACGTATTGATCTTGAAAGAACAGCAAAAGTACAGAAGTATAGATGCCTGTCTTGTTTGTTTGTTTGTTTTTGAAAATGGAATAAAAAAAGGTTCACATATCTCAGTAGTTGCCCTCAGTATTTTTTTTCCTTTTCAATAAAATTGTTGATAATGATAAACCTATATCAGCAGTAAAGGTTATACGATGCTCAGTATGGATTTCAATTGACCTTATATATTTATAAGTGGTCTATTGCAAATTGTTTATGACAGTTCTTAGAGGAAGCACTATTTATCTGCAAGTTTAAGGATCAAGAATACTTCATTTTCTTAGAAAAAAATCATCTATTTAATATTTTTAGCATATAAGGAATTTTCCATGTATTTATTCTTCAGTGCAATGAAATTAGAAAAAGTAGAAGCATGCAAGAGAAGGAAATTATATATTGCAATGTATACAATGGGATCAAAATTTCACTTTTTGAAACAACATTGTCCCTAATGTAAACTTGTCTGAATCACAAGATACAGTTTCAACATTTTCACAAATATTATAGATAGTAATAATTTATCAACTTAATGTATTAGTTTGCTAGGGATGCAACAACTTACCACAAACTGAGTGACTTAAGCAACAAACATGTATTGTTTCACAGTTTTATAGGTTAGAAGTTCAAGGTCAAGGAGTAGGTAGGGTTGGTCCTTTCTGACATCTGTGAGGGAAGAGTCTGTGCCGGATGTCTCTCATCGGTTGCTAGATTGCTAGTTTTTTTAGTCTCTTCACATCAGATTTCCCTGCATGTGTGCTTGTCTCTGAATCGCCCCTTATATTAAAACACCAGGTATAGGGAATTGGAGCCTTCCCTAATGACCTCATTTTAACTTGATTATTTCTGTGAAGATCTTCCTCATCTCTAAATCACATCACATGCTGAGGTACTGAGGGTTAGACATCAACATATAAATAGGGAGCACTAGTAACAATTAATTACTCTAATATTTTACATAATTCAGGTGATGTGTTATAGAAGTCATGCTTTCTTTTAAACAAGTTTTATTTTAGCAGTATAAATATGCAATACTCTATGATGTTGTAAAATAGAGTTTCTAAAATATGATTAAGAGAAAGTGAGAGAGAATGGGCAAATCTGAAAAATCTAGGAGTAAAAATCCTGACAAGAAAACTTATGATTTATACTTTCAAAATCCCATTTCCACTGGTTAAAGAAATTTTAATTTCTGTTTATGAATCTATTCCAAGAAGAAATAAAAGAAATAATTAAAAAATATCTTTTTTATTTTATTAATTTTTTATTTTTTATAAACATATATTTTTATCCCCAGGGGTACAGGTCTGTGAATCACCAGGTTTTGAATATTCACCTTGATTTGTTTTGGTAGCTATTTTTTAAAGGGCTAACATAGTTTTAAATGTGTGTACTTTTTAACTGTCATATAAACGTCAAAATAAAGTTTTGTTACTAACATTTAATTTTGAGAAGTGATCTCTATTCTGACAAATCACTGCATGTCTCAAATTGTATCACAATAATTCTGATATCAACTCTTAATTCATTTTCAAATCTGTTTATAATTAGATATTTTAAAAATAAAATCAAAATAACTTGAATAGCTTTGGTGTTTTATTATAAAATTTACATGTCTAAAGTCATAGTTTTTTTATACTTATACATTATGCATTCACTAGTCTTATCATTCATGTTTAATTGCAAATTGTAAACATGCCTTTTTTACTGTCAGTGAAATTCACTTTATATCTTACAAATCAAATGTTTGGTCTGACAACGAAAAATAATGCTTGACAAGGAATGTCACATAGATATGCCATTAAATGAGACATTATGTAATTCAACCTTGATGAAGGGCTTTATGCAAAATTCATAACTTCCATTTGAGTCGAGCACTTGTATATTCATTCTTCAGATAAGTACCACCTTGAGCAGTCTATTTTTTATAGCTATGATCTCTGACCTATTGCTCATCTTTTTAAATGATGGTGGTAGAAAATGACTCCCAAATACTTAAAAACATTCTATCCTCAGTGACTTTTTATAACCAGTTCACTATTGAACAGTTGCTAAGTAGACGAGATGGAGGTATATAGGAAACTAAAAATAGGAGAATCTAGGGTCAGATTTGCATGAAGTTTAATCCAATTCCATCACAGCAGCACCACCTATTGGTCATATTTTTCAGAGTAAATTCTATAGTACTGCTTGTGTTAAATTATAATAACATTTTGAGTTAATTTTCGTATATTTTCTTTATAGTCAGTTCATAGATTATTGCTTAAACAAGACAATAATTATCAAGTGCATTCCTTTTTATGATAATGTCTCTCTAACTGTTTCTTTCTGCATATGACCTTCAGTTGTATATTCTAGAAGTACTCAGTCTGTATTCCTCCTCACTGAATATCCTAGTGATACACATTGCAGCGTGGGCTCTGACACAGGATCTTATTTTCCTTAAGATAACATCATATATGCATTGCCCTATTTTTGAGACACTAGCTAATTCCATTTTCGAATTAGAATTAGAGTTTTCTTATTTAAAAAAAAAATCTATTCTTGTTTTTGTTTTGTTTTGTTTTTTGCTGCTGTCTCTTAGGATGTTAGATCTGTTGTATCAAGAACTACTCCGCCTATAAAGAGAAATAGAAGTGAATATAGTTGCTAACATAGGAACAGTACCATTGACTTTTATTTTTCAGAACATATTTAAACTGACATATGAGGTTTGGGAAACTTTCTTAGATGCCCAATTATGATAACTTATAGGAGAAAACATTATTAAGTATTAAGGAAGGAGTGCCTGGGTGGCTCAGTTGTTTAAATGTCTGCCTTCGGGTCAGGTAGTCCTGGGATTGAGACTCGCATACATCTCCCTGTTCAGCGGGCCACCTGCTTCTCCCTCTCCCACTCCGCTGCTGTGTTCCCTCTGTTTCCCTCTCACTCTGTCAAATAAATAAATAAAATCTTAAAAGCATTGAAGATATTACCAACTTCATAGAATGCACATAGAGGTTGCTGGACATTTTGCAGCACAGAAAACAGAATGGACACCTTCTCACACAAAGAAGGAAGTAGGAAAATGAATTCAATTGCTCTGTGAAAAAACTTGAAAATGCCATCTAATCATTATAGGTCTTAGGGTGGAGCCCCTAGGACTATGTCTCACAATCTCTGTTGGGCAGATTGGTTTAATTCAGTACTCACAGGTTGATTTCAGAGACCTATATGTTCCACATGCACTTATAAAGAATTATAAATAAAAATTTTACCCTTTCTGGAATGTTCAAAGTCCCCTAAAATAGAAATATTTTATTTCATAATTAAAGAATAAAAGGCCTATGCTGGGGGGAAAAAAAGTCTTAACATTTTAGAATTTAGGCTGTTATGTCTTTGGAAAATAAGTACTAGCAACCGTTTTTCAGATCATTTCCACTTTTAGTAAGAAAAAGGAATTTTTTTAATTAAAAATTTAAAAAAAAGAAAAAGAAAAATCAATAAAGTGGCTATAGAGGTAGAGACTTGGCCTAAAATGCAAAAGCATACACTACAATATTTGAAAGTTTGTGAGAGTAATGGCTAAATATGAAAGGTCTGGCTTAGTCCAAGAGCCAGAAAAAAACATGAAGTAATTTTTTTTTTTTATTTACTGCAAATGATGTTTGCTACATTTGACATGCTCTCTGAATATTTCATTCATTATATATTTATAAACCCACAGATCTTAGTTACCTGAGGATTACTAATTATGAAAGTTCTGTAATACTGGGTATTTTCAAAAAAGGGAAAACAAAATGACACGGTTATGGACTGAACTGTGTCCCCCTAAAGGTCACATGGTGAACATCTAATTCATGATGTGAAAATTTTTGGAGACAGGGCTTTTAAGGAGGTATTTGAGGTTAAATGGAGTCATAAGAGTGGGAACCTCATCCAGCAGGTTCTAGTTTAAGAAAAGGAAGAGACACCAGAAAGCTCCTTCTGTAAGAGCCCATAGGCAAGGCCATAGGACAACCAGTGAAAAGGTGGCTGTGTATAAGCCAGGAAGAAAGGCCTCACTAGAAACCAATCTTCAGGGCACTTTGATCTTAAATTCTAGCCTCCAAAATTGTGAGAAAATAAATTTCTATTGTTTAAGTTACCAAGTCTATGATATTTTGTTTTAGCAATCCCAGCAAACTATTAAGTCCACAGTACCCACTCTCTCCCCAGTGAATTACCCTTTCAGAATTTGTATTTGTGGAAGGTGCAACACATTAAGTTAATCATGCATTTCACTTAATGGTTGTGTGTTGGTCTTGATTCCCTTCCCTTGTATCTTATTCTATATGTGTAGTCCTATTTAGCTCATCCTGCAGCATATCTTTAGATATGCACACACAGACACACACACACACATATATACACATGTATATACATTTGTGTGTTTGTTTTATATTAGCGTATATAGTAGATAGAGTGTGTGGGTACATGTGTGAGTGTATACGTACATAAGCATCTACCTATATATATAGTTTATATTAGTTAACCCTCACTATATAGCACATTATCCTAAATCTTAGTGGCTTCAAACAGCCTATATTTACTATCTCAGAGTTTCTGTGGATCAAAAATCCAAGCACAGCTCAGTTGGGTTCTCTGCTTCATAGTTTATCATCAAGGTTTCAGCCCAAGGCCTCCAACCTCATCTGAAATCTTGACCGGGGAGGGATCTGCATCTAAATTTACTTACAGTTTTGGTGGCAGAATTCAGTTCCTCAAGGAGCATTGGATTAAGGCCTTAGTTCCTCACATAAGCTGTTGGCTGGAGGCTACCTTTAGTTTCTTTTGGGGGAGGGGAGGGATTCCTTAAATTTAGTAGCTTGCTTTATCACGTGTGCAAGCTGACAGAATAGGGAAAGAATGTCAACAGGAAGGAAATACCAGCCTTTTATAATCTAATCACAGAAATGACATCTAATCACTTGTGCCATATTGCATTTTTTACAAACACTAAATTTTGACTGAACAAGGGGAGTGGGTTGCACAAGAATGTAAATTTTCAGAAGGTGGAGGTGTTTGAAAGCCACATAAGAAACTAATGTTATGGGGTGCTTGGGTTCCCAGTGTCCTGGGATCAAGACCCACATCCGGCTCCATCCTAGGGTCCTGGGATCAAGCCCCACTTCAGGCTTCCTGCTCTGCGGGAAGCCTGCTTCTCCCTCTTCGACTGTTCCTGCTTTCTGTTCCCTCCCCTCTTGCTATGTCTCTCTCTGTGAAAGAAAGAGAGTGAGAAAGAAAGAGAGAAAGAAAATGAAACTAATGATATATTGATTCACATTATATGTGTATGTATATTTTCTTGGAAAAATGTGTAGTCTGAGGCTATGCAGTTTTAGTCTTCATAAATAATATAGTGATATAGGTCTGGTGTTATTTCTTCCCTTCCGCCTCATTGGACTGATGCATTCCTATATCCCTACTTCTGCAATATAGTTCTCTTTCACTGTTTCTGTGTCTGTCTCTCACCAAACACATACACACACCACTGGATATACACTTCTGTTCTCACCATTTTTATTTCAGTGCATGTTTTTATGATATATGTTATTTTGCATATTTATTTGATTATTGTCCACTACATAATATTGTGCCCTTAAAATAAAGTACTATCTAGCACATAATAGATGTTTTATAAAATTTATTGATTGATAAAAAATTATTATGCTTTACTATTTTTTTGTGCTCTTGGTGCATGATACCTAAAGTCACCAATTTCCTACCATCAGAAAAAGTTTCCAAACTTTTGAATTTTCAAAATTTTGTATTGAATGTATACTTAAAAAAATTCTTGATTGCATTTCTGATATGGAATTAAAGTTCCATAGTCATGCTGTTGACCAATAATCATAATGACCGATAATGCCAAATTTTGAAAGCTGATCTGTTTTCTGAAGAAAACACTATGATTTCCAATTTCATACGAGAAGTCCTGCCTGAATAGCCCACTACCAGCTCATAGTTCAGACATACATATACACACACAATGGTCCATACACATGTACATTCATGTACACTTTAATGTATTTTTTGTTTGATTACCACGAGTCTGCTAAACTGAATCTGCTTCTCTATGTATATACCCAATCAGATATGCTTCCAGATGTGTTATTTATTCATTTATTTATTTATTTTCACAAATGGGCAATATGGCCAAGGACTTCAGACAAATCACTTTGAAGGAATGAAAGGTATTGACAAGAAGTTATCTGAAAAGTCTCATAGTTAAGAGAACTAATTGGGTTTAAAGACTGACAGATTTTAATGATGTACTGTATGGTGGCCAACATAATATAATAATAAAAAAAGAAAGACTAACAAATTTTATATGGTTTATGGATTATGGTTAATAATAATAAAAAAAAAGAGTGTGATATATCTGCCTGGGTCATTTGAGGACACATTCCCAAGTTTGAACTTCGTCTTTAGACAGACATTTCCTTTTCCATGCATTTTCTCTTCTATTCAGTCTTTGGGAAGAAAAATTATATCGCAGGAGACAACTGTTTTATTGGGACCTTCATTCAAGAATGAGAATTAATGACTCTGAGCTGCCTCCTAATTCATTACTTAGGACTTTCAGAATTGGATATTTCTAAAAAAAGAAACAGACATATATTTTCAACCAAACACTTACTCATAAAATAAAATTTTCTGTCATGATATTTTGGTCCAAATTATAAAATTTCTTAATTCACAGTATCTAAGTCATAGATAGATATCACATTTTGCCAGCTGGAAGTTACTTTGTGTGCTCTAATTCCCATTGAATATGACAAAAATGTTGACAATTACAGGTACCTTGTCTTAACCCTCAACTGGGGTTATTTTATGAAATTACTGAAAATAATCTTTGTGCTTTTAATATCACATCCTTATTTTTGAGTCATCTGAGGGTGGAACTCTTTCTTTCCTTGAGAAATAGATCTATTGTGAGTAGTCACACCATTTCTTATAATCTGTGTATTTTGGATACCATGGCATTGAATAGATTTTTCTTTCCCAAATAAGGCTTTTTCTGGTGTTCAATCTTTCTCAATAGTAAAGAGTAATATTGAAAAAAATTTTAAATTAAGTCAATTTTTTCCCAAACATTAAATCTTGAAGTAATTTTTGGTCTCTTTTTCAAATTAGCAATACATTTCAAGTATTCTTTAATTTCAAACTTCTAATTCAACTCATTTTACGTGAGTATATTCTACCAAGCACCCTATATAATAACCATGAACTGCCAATTTCCTGTAATCTTGAGGCAATTTCCATATGTTCTTGTATGCTAATTGGTAATTATTTCTAAATTGGGGTACTTAGAAATGTTGCTTTTCTCAAGGAAAAAATTATCTTTAATTTTCCTCAATAACCTATTTTTCAGATATTTGATAATGCATTTACATTATATGGAATAAGCTAAATTCTTCATAATAGTAACAGTCAGTATAATAAACAGTTGGTGGTCTTTAAATAATTCTTTCTCCTAGATCTTTAAATTCAAGTTGCAAAAATCATGTAAAATATGTCTTACTAGGGAGGCTCTCCAGAAAATAAAATCTCTGTGATACTTTTGTGTTTATATTAGATGTAAGAAATGGGTGCAGTAGTATAAATGCCCTCCAGCCAAAGACCACTGGGAATAAACCGGTAGTTTCAAACCTGTAGTTGAAACTCAACTAAAAGTACTTATTACAATTACTCATTGCATATATCGGAGAAAAGGCTTACACTAGAGTTTCTTTGCACTTAAGTTCTGCCAGTCAGAAAGTACCACTCCTCCCCATTCAGCTCAAATCTCACCCTAGCTGGAGGTCCTACAGAGGGGCAATGAAATTCTCACCAGTTGTGTAACTTTAGGCCTTCGTTCTACCAGAGTCTCCATTTCTTCATCTGCAGAATGGATCTAAAGTTCCTTACCCAGTGGAAGACCGATAGATGAAAACATTAATAAGGGGGATTCATCTCTGTTATGGGCAGCACCTGCTTTACAATGACAGTTGGATCCCTCCCCCAACCTCCAGACCCCAAATAAGAGCATCTTCCTAGGCCCCCAAATCCCATACCACAAAGGAAAAAAAAAAAAAAAAAAAAAAAGCTTGACAGCTGTAGGTTAAGAACACGGATATGCTAAGGTCTGGGGCTGACTCCATTCCTCACCTGTTTGTATGTTCAGTTGGCTTTGGTTGTCAGTCTTTGAAAGTGATAGGCTTATTCTTTGGGTAGACTTGGGGCTCTGTCTTGGACTAAATGATGCCGTTAGTGTAAGTGTGTTAGTTGCAAGTGTGTGAATAGCATCAGGAGTTCTGGGACAATTCAGTAAGAGGAGTTGAAAAGAGCTCACTAGATTTTGGCTTTGTTGGATGACTCGGGAAAAGGTGTATGGAATTGGATCTTTGCCCTAGATTACCTGGTATTGAGAAGCAGGGGAAATCTGCAATTTGATATATTGTTTTTTTTATTTTGTTTTTAGATTTTATTTATTTTATTTGACAGGCAGAGATTACAAGTAGGCAGAGAAACAGGCAGAGAGAGGGAGGAGGAAGCAGGTTCCCTGCTGAGCAGAGAGCCTGATGCGGAGCTTGATCCCAGGACCCCGGGATCACGACCCAAGCTGAAGGCAGAGGCCCCAACCTACTGAGCCACCCAGGCTCCCCTTCAATTTGCTATCTTAATAAATCTTACCTAGAAGGAGGAAAAGCTAAAGCTATAATTGAAAAGAAGCAGGAGTCACTCAAAGTAGCTGGGAATGAGGGATGTTTGGTTCTCTTCTCTATATTCACACATGACAATGGAAAGGTCTTATGAGTATGTCTTGATACTAATGGTTACAGAGACACCTAGTCTTATGCTGATGGTGTATGAAACTGTTTGTGTTCAACAGGTAGACACCAAAACCTAGCTATGAGTACCAGGTCAACTCACAGCAACACCAAATTTTAGCCGTCAATATCAAGCCAATTCCTAGACATCAGGGATTCTTGTCTCTCTCTGTAGTTATAATAACAATGCATTTTTAGCCTCTTGTACAATAAGATCAGCCATTTTTACTAGAGCCTGGAGATAAAATGAAGAGAGAGTGCTCATTTTGTGAACCTCGGACTTTCATCCTATGGAGGCCATGCTGACTTCCTTTTGGTCCCTCTGCAATGACTAACATTTTCCCATCTTTTTTTTTTTTTTAAGATTTTATTTATTTATTTGACAGAGAGAAATCACAAGTAGGCAGAGAGGCAGACAGAGAGAGAGGAAGGGAAGCAGGCTCCCTGCCGAGCAGAGAGCCAGACGCAGGGCTCGATCCCAGGACCCTGAGATCATGACCAGAGCCGAAGGCAGTGGCTTAACCCACTGAGCCACCCAGGTGCCCCCATCTCCCCATCTTAAGCCTTTTTTTATAATGACTATGCATAATTCTCAAATCATATGCTTATATCTACTCTTCAAATCTGTGTGAATATCTACAAAGTAACTTCCTTCATCACATCATTGAGATGGCCCCAATTCTTCTTTTCCATACAATACTCTTTGTATTTTCACTATATTTACCAATCCAAGAAATCATCTTGCTTATTTCATTTATACTTAATTGTCTTTTTGGGGTAGGTCTCCTTTTCCCAAAAAGATGAATTTCATGAGTTCAGAGAGCTTGTGGGTTGTGTTTATTACTCTCTCCCCTGGTACAGCATTGTTTTCATGATATATTTTTGAATAAATAAAGGTGGAAAACAGATTTAACTGTTAAGGCATGTGTCATTTAATGATCTCACTGTTATATGCTCTTACAAAATAGAAGCTTTCCTAGTGAGGAAGTTATCATTGTGTAGCAACTGAATTTAAAAATCTTATCATCCTAACTAGAATCTTCAGAAAAAAATCTCTTATTTCCCAGGAAATAGTGGGCAGAGAAGAGAGGATCACTGCAGCTGTGTCATGTGACCATCATTTGGGGCACTATCCTATCCTCTCTTCCTTCTCTTCTGCGCTATGTACCTAAAGCAATTAAAATGTTTTGATTTCATATTTTAAATGAAGAGTTAATCTCATGGCACTCTCATAACTGTATCCTGGTTTTCTACCTAGGACCACTCACAAGCAGACCTAAGAAACTAATTTAGCTGATTATAGATAATGCATTCTGACAAATGACATTCTATGACAAACTGACCTGCCTGATCCTACTTCAGGCAGCACAGACTTGCATATAAGCAGTGATAACAAGACTAAAGAACATTTTCATTCTTATGTGCCAGGAAAAGCCAACCTCCCTTTTGTTGCCAAGGTTAGATAGGCTGTTAGGATCCTGGCACAGGATAAACTCAGAGATTTTCTTTTTTTTTTTTTTTTTTTTTTTTTTTT
>NC_081557.1:225956274-225958287 GCF_022355385.1 Mustela nigripes | reverse complement strand
AAAAAAATAATAGAACAAATCAACGAAACTAGGAGCTGGTTCTTTGAAAGAATTAATAAAATTGATAAACCCCTGGCCCGACTTATCAAAAAGAAAAGAGAAAGGACCCAAATAAATAAACTCAGAGATTTTCTAAAGGCACAATCTGTCACAGAAGAAAAGCAAAATGATAAAAATTTACTCTTTCTGTGACTATTTAGCTAGCAAGTTGACCAGTAGCATGATACTGCAGCTATATGATAGGTTTATTTTACCAGGTCCTAACATTAGGATCTAACCCCATCCAGAGCCTGCCGCTTTCCTTGAAGACCGTGCTGCAGTGGGGTCCTGTTGAAGGACAGGATATTTCTGTGATAAACCCTGTCCCAGGGTATTTCTGCAAGTCCAGTATCAGCTTCTGTTTGGAACCAGTTTCTACAGATCATTTACATAGCAGCCTGGGAAAATACAAAGTAGGTCACCCTCTGGGGCAGAGGGCAGATTTGGTTCCTGACCAGAGTGGTAAAAATAATCTCTTTCTTTGGGATAATGATTGGACAGAATTGCAGTTGTTCTTTTAACAGAATTGGGTTTCTAAGCTCATCATTATTTGGCTGTGAAACACACCCACTGTGGATGTAGCATCGACCTGCTCCTGTTTCCACATGATTTCTGTGGGACTTGGGAAGGGTGCAAAGGGTGTTCCTACTGCAACAGGAAGTTTATGCACTCTGCTGCTCCACGAGTAATGGAGTCCTTTGGCCTAGGCTCAGCACACTCATGTCTTCTGTCACCATCTATGAAAATGTCACAGGTTAATTTAACAGCTTTCAAAAAGGATAAAATACCAGACCCTCCACTGTTCTTGATGGCCCTTGCCATGTCTGAAAGCTGTGACATGCAGCCAAGATAAAAGCAAATACAAAATACCTAGTCAGAAATATGTGTTTTAGTTCTAACTTAGGCATTCCTTTTGTTATATCTAGACTCCTTTTTTATTAACTATAAAAGTGAACAAAGTACAGGTCATTTATACTGTTTCAGCATACATGAGATTAGTTAGCTATTGTTCACATTTCTACACAATTTTAGCTATAATTTCATCCCTTTTCCTCATTCAGGTAAATATACAAATGTGGGGGATTAAATAAGAAAATGTATTAGTGGGGCACCTGGGTGGCTCAGTGGGTTAAAGCTTCTGTCTTCGGCTTGGGTCATGATCTCAGGATCCTGGGATCCAGCCCCGCATCGGGCTCTCTGCTCAGCAGGGAGCCTGCTTCCTCCTCTCTTTCTGCCTGCCTCTCTGCCTACTTGTGATCTCTGTCTGTCCAATAAATAAATAAAATCTTAAAAAAAAAAAAAAAGAAAATGTATTAGTGAAGATTTAGAATTATTTCTATTTGTACAGTTAAAAGAAAATTAATCTAAACAAAATCCATTATTTTAATGACATCTAGGTATAGATTACTTGTGACTGAACTTGTAATTTGCTGTGATACATCTTACAAAAGTTTCACTGAAAATACATAGATGGGGAGCGGCACCTAGGTGGCTCAGTGGGTTAAACCTCTGCCTTTAGCTCAGGACATGATCCCAGGATCATGGGATGGAGCCCGCATCTGGCTCTCTGCAGGGCAGGGAGCCTGCTTCCCGCCCCCGACCACCCCCACCCGCCTCTCTGCCTATTTGTGATCTGTGTCTGTCAAATAAATAAATAAAAATCTTTAAAAAAAAAGAAAAATACATAGATCGAGAAATATCTAAGTTTTCTGCCAAGAGTGTAACTTCTCTGTGCACCACTTGGTAATAGAAATACACAAACTTATCTTTTCCACAGTGCAGAGGCAAATGCATCTCTCCTTGTACTTAATTTTCTATCAGTAGGAGACTTAATCACAAGGGCAGATCTGGTTTATTTGTATAGTTATTATGAATTATTTTATAACTCAAAATAAAATATAAATAAATAAACCCCTGCTTTTATATATATATATATATATATATATATATATATATATATATATATATATATAT